>NC_088399.1:3981723-4186723 GCF_034236695.1 Oncorhynchus nerka
ACAGTACCCCACAATACCCCACAATACCCCACAATACCCCACAATACCCCACAATACCCCACAATACCCCACAATACCCCACAATACCCCACAATACCCCACAATACCCCACAATACCCCACAATACCCCACAGTACCCCACAATACCCCACAATACCCCACAATACCCCACAATACCCCACAATACCCCACAATACCCACAATACCCCACAATAACAAAGAAAAACAGGATTTCAGACATTTTTGCAAATGTATAAAATTAAAAAAAAACGTAAGTACCACATTTACATAAGTATTCAGACCCTTTCAGACCCAAGTCTTCTTGGGTATGACGCTACAAGCTTGGCACCCCTGTATTTGGGGAGTTTCTCCCATTCTTCTCTGCAGATCCGCTCAAGCTCTGTCAGGATGGATGGGGAGCGTCGCTGCACAGCTATTTTCAGGTCTCTCCAGAGATGTTTGATCGGGCTCAAGTCCGGGTTCTGTCTGGGCCACTCAAGGACATTCAGAGACTTGTCCTGAAGCCACTCCTGCTTCTTGGCTGTATGCTCGGGGTCGTTGTCCTGTTGGAAGGTGAACCTTCACCCCAGTCTGAGGTCCTGAGCGCTCTGGAGCAGGTTTTCATCAAGGATCTCTCTGTACTTTGCTCCGTTCATCTTTCCCTTGATCCTGACTAGTCTCCCATTCCCTGCAGCTGAAATGGTGCCAGGTTTCCTCCAGACGTGTCCTTCTGGAAGGTTCTCCGATCTCCACAGAGGAACTCTGGAGTTCTGTAGGGGAAGCCATTGGGTCCTTGGTCACCTCCCTGATTGGATGGTTGGTTGGCTGGGTGGTTGGCTGGTTGGTTGGATGGTTGGTTGGTTGGTTGGCTGGCTGGTTGGCTGGCTGTTTGGTTGGCTGGCTGGTTGGCTCGTTGGCTGGTTGGTTGGCTGACTGGTTGGCTGGCTGGCTGGTTGGTTGTCCGGTTGTCTGGTTGGTTGGTTGGCTCGTTGGCTGGTTGGTTGGCATGTTGGTTGGCTGGCTGGTTGGCTCGTTGGCTGGTTGTTTGGCTGGTTGGCTTGTTGACTGGCTGGTTGGCTGGCCGGTTGGTTGGAAGGTGGGTTGGCTGGCTGGTTGGCTGGCTGGCCTGCTGGCTGGTTGAATGGTTGGTTGGTTAGCTGGTTGGATGGTTGGTTGGCTGGTTGGCTCGTTGGCTGGCTTGTTGGCTGGCTGGCTGGCTGGCTGGTTGGTTGGCTGGTTGGTTAGCTTGCTGGTTGGTTCGTTGGCTGGCTGGCTGGCTGGCTTGTTGGTTGGTTGGTTGGTTGACTGGTTGGCTGGCTGGTTGGTTGGCTGGTTGGTTGTCTGACTGGTTGGTTGGCTCGTTGGCTCCTTGGCTGGTTGGTTGGCTGGCTGGCTGGTTGGTTGAATGGTTGGTTGGTTGGCTCGTTGGCTGGTTGGTTGGCTGGCTGGTTGGTTGAATGGTTGGTTGACTGGCTGGCTGGCTTGTTGTTTCTTAGCTGATTGGCTGGTTAGCTGGTTGGCTTGTTGGCTGGCTGGTTGGTTGGTTTGGGATTATGATGCAATACATAATAAGCAATTTGAAGGAACAAAGTAAATGGCTCAGTTGAATATAATCATTATTTTTTTGCATAATACAGGAAGGCACATTATATAGTCCAATATTTACATGTGTGTGTGTGTGTGTGTGTGTGTGTGTGTGTGTGTGTGTGTGGAGGGGGCTGGATGAAATGGTGCACTGTGAGGTGTGAAGGGCAATCTGCAGCCGATTGGGCAGCAGGCAGGCTGGCAGGCTTTCCTCTGCCATTTCCTGGGTGTCAGGCCTGGTAGCAGGCTTACTGTAGGCTTTCATCTCCCCAGCCTGAGGGGTACTGTAGGCTTTCATCTGCCCAGCCAGAGGGGTACTGTAGGCTTTCATCTGCCCAGCCTGAGGGGTACTGTAGGCTTTCATCTGCCCAGCCAGAGGGGTACTGTAGGCTTTCATCTCCCCAGCCTGAGGGGTACTGTAGGCTTTCATCTGCCCAGCCAGAGGGGTACTGTAGGCTTTCATCTCCCCAGCCTGAGGGGTACTGTAGGCTTTCATCTCCCCAGCCTGAGGGGTACTGTAGGCTTTCATCTGCCCAGCCAGAGGGGTACTGTAGGCTTTCATCTCCCCAGCCAGAGGGGTACTGTAGGCTTTCATCTCCCCAGCCTGAGGGGTACTGTAGGCTTCTCCCCAGCCAGAGGGGTCTGTAGGCCCTCAGCCTGAGGGGTACTGTAGGCTTTCATCTGCCCAGCCAGAGGGGTACTGTAGGCTTTCATCTCCCCAGCCAGAGGGGTACTGTAGGCTTTCATCTCCCCAGCCTGAGGGGTACTGTAGGCTTTCATCTCCCCAGCCTGAGGGGTACTGTAGGCTTTCATCTGCCCAGCCAGAGGGGTACTGTAGGCTTTCATCTCCCCAGCCTGAGGGGTACTGTAGGCTTTCATCTGCCCAGCCAGAGGGGTACTGTAGGCTTTCATCTCCCCAGCCAGAGGGGTACTGTAGGCTTTCATCTCCCCAGCCTGAGGGGTACTGTAGGCTTTCATCTGCCCAGCCAGAGGGGTACTGTAGGCTTTCATCTCCCTGCCCAGCCAGAGGGGTACTGTAGGCTTTCATCTCCCCAGCCTGAGGGGTACTGTAGGCTTTCATCTCCCCAGCCTGAGGGGTACTGTAGGCTTTCATCTGCCCAGCCAGAGGGGTACTGTAGGCTTTCATCTCCCCCAGCCATCTCCCCAGCCTGGGGGTACTGTAGGCTTTCATCTCCCCAGCCTGAGGGGTACTGTAGGCTTTCATCTCCCCAGCCTGAGGGGTACTGTAGGCTTTCATCTGCCCAGCCAGAGGGGTACTGTAGGCTTTCATCTCCCCAGCCTGAGGGGTACTGTAGGCTTTCATCTGCCCAGCCAGAGGGGTACTGTAGGCTTTCATCTCCCCAGCCAGAGGGGTACTGTAGGCTTTCATCTCCCCAGCCTGAGGGGTACTGTAGGCTTTCATCTGCCCAGCCAGAGGGGTACTGTAGGCTTTCATCTCCCCAGCCAGAGGGGTACTGTAGGCTTTCATCTCCCCAGCCTGAGGGGTACTGTAGGCTTTCATCTCCCCAGCCTGAGGGGTACTGTAGGCTTTCATCTGCCCAGCCAGAGGGGTACTGTAGGCTTTCATCTGCCCAGCCAGAGGGGTACTGTAGGCTTTCATCTCCCCAGCCTGAGGGGTACTGTAGGCTTTCATCTCCCCAGCCTGAGGGGTACTGTAGGCTTTCATCTGCCCAGCCTGAGGGGTACTGTAGGCTTTCATCTCCCCAGGCTTTCATCTCCCCAGCCTGAGGGGTACTGTAGGCTTTCATCTGCCCAGCCAGAGGGGTACTGTAGGCTTTCATCTGCCCAGCCAGAGGGGTACTGTAGGCTTTCATCTGCCCAGCCAGAGGGGTACTGTAGGCTTTCATCTGCCCAGCCAGAGGGGTACTGTAGGCTTTCATCTGCCCAGCCTGAGAGGTACTGTAGGCTTTCATCTGCCCAGCCAGAGGGGTACTGTAGGCTTTCATCTGCCCAGCCTGAGGGGTACTGTAGGCTTTCATCTGCCCAGCCTGAGGGGTACTGTCCCATATGGCTCTATACTGCAGCATACAGTAGTCCTGTATGAATGCCTTGATGTGTTGTATGACCCACTACTTTATCTATACATATGCATCTGAATTTCACTAAGTCTTTTTTTCATCCGGAATGGCACCCTATCCTCTATATAGTACACCACTGTTGGACAGAGCTGGTCAAAAAGTAGTGCACTATATAGGGAATAGGGGGCCATTTCAGATGCTACCTCTCTTCTCGTTAATAACGTGCCAATTTCCCATAACTGCAATCTTTTTAATTATGCGTGTTTATGTTAATGCCAATACTCACCAGAGACCGGTTGCCTTGCCGATGTTGATAAACCAGTAATTGATATCCCAGATTGTTAGTCCTGACGTCTCAAGGAGAAGAAAAGAAAAGGACAGTTTTTTGAAGAAATATCCCTGCCGTACCTCTCTCTGGATCAAACCCAGCGGAGTAACAATCTGCTCAGAGAATCTTCCACCTCGTGTCAACGCGTTATCTCTGTTTCCATGGAAACTAACGCGGGCCCTTTGCCTCTTCCGATCTGTGTTTTTTTTTGTGACGGTGGAATGAACGAGTCAGGATTTGGAGGTCAGAGACGATCAATATCCACTGGGGTTTGATTTGGTGCAGGAAGTTTATGTATTCTAGTGGGAATATGTTTGTATGGTTTTGGTCAAAGGTTTCAGAGTTTGGATTTTTTCTATGGTTTTAGTACTGCCCCCCCCCCCCCACCCATGTTGAGATTCTGTTCAGCATCTGTTAAGCTTCCTGTGGGTATCCCTGTGCAGATGTTGTCAATGGCAACGCCAAGTCTTCACCAAGTGCTGATTGATTGTTATAGCTCGTTAGTCAGGAAAACCTTTCTGGGCGGCCAGGTAGATGTGATGTAAGGTAATTAATAGGAAGCACCTCAGGGAGATCGACGAGTGAGAGACAGCAACAGCTGTTTCACTCTGCCTGCCACCACCAGTCCAATGCCCCCCCAGCCCAATGCCCCCCAGCCCAATGCCTCCCACCAGTCGAATGCCCCCCAGCCCAATGCCCCCCACCAGTCGAATGCCCCCCAGCCCAATGCCCCCACCAGTCGAATGCCCCCCCCCAGCCCAATGCCCCCACCAGCCCAATGCCCCCCCAGCCCAATGCCCCCACCAGTCGAATGCCCCCCACCAGCCCAATGCCCCCCCAGCCCAATGCCCCCCAGCCCAATGCCCCCACCAGTCGAATGCCCCCCCCACCAGCTCAATGCCCCCCCACCAGCCCAATGCCCCCCAGCCCAATGTCCCCCACCAGTCGAATGCCACCCCCACCAGCCCAATGCCCCCCAGCCCAATGCCACCCACCAGTCGAATGCCCCCCCACCAGCCCAATGCCCCCCCCAGCCCAATGCCCCCACCAGTCGAATGCCCCCCCCAGCCCAATGCCTCCCCCAGCCCAATGCCCCCCAGCCCAATGCCCCCACCAGCCCAATGCCCCCACCCCAGCCCAATGCCCCCCAGCCCAATGCCCCCACCAGTCGAATGCCCCCACCAGCCCAATGCCCCTCACCAGTCGAATGCCCCCCATCCCAATGCCCCTCACCAGCCCAATGCCCCCCCAGCCCAATGCCCCCCAGCCCAATGCCCCCACCAGTCGAATGCCTCCCCCACCAGCCCAATGCCCCCCAGCCCAATGCCCCCCAGCCCAATGCCCCCACCAGTCGAATGCCTCCCCCACCAGCCCAATGCCCCCTCCCCAGCCCAATGCCTCCCCCAGCCCAATGCCACCCCCCCTTTCCCCATCCCAATGAATCTCCTGAGTTCTGGGAGAGAGATGGCAAAGAGAACCCAAATAAAGTTGTGTCTGTCTGTCAGCCAACTTGGCTGCCTTTTCCCACCCTATAATTACAGAAAGGAGATTCTAGCTCTCACAGTGTGTTCTAGGTCTCACGGTGTGTTCTAGCTCTCACGGTGTGTTCTAGGTCTCACGGTGTGTCCTAGGTCTCACGGTGTGTTCTAGGTCTCACGGTGTGTTCTAGGTCTCACGGTGTGTTCTAGGTCTCACGGTGTGTCCTAGGTCTCACGGTGTGTCCTAGGTCTCACGGTGTGTTCTAGGTCTCACGGTGTGTTCTAGGTCTCACGGTGTGTCCTAGGTCTCACGGTGTGTTCTAGGTCTCACGGTGTGTCCTAGGTCTCACGGTGTGTTCTAGGTCTCACGGTGTGTTCTAGCTCTCACGGTGTGTTCTAGGTCTCACGGTGTGTTCTAGGTCTCACGGTGTGTTCTAGCTTTCACGGTGTGTTCAAGGTCTCACGGTGTGTTCTAGGTCTCACGGTGTGTTCTAGGTCTCACGGTGTGTTCTAGGTCTCACGGTGTGTTCTAGCTCTCACGGTGTGTTCTAGGTCTCACGGTGTGTTCTAGGTCTCACGGTTTGTTCTAGGTCTCACTTTGTGTTCTAGCTCTCACGGTGTGTTCTAGGTCTCACGGTGTGTTCTAGCTCTCACGGTGTGTTCTAGGTCTCACGGTGTGTTCTAGCTCTCACGTTGTGTTCTAGGTCTCACGGTGTGTTCTAGGTCTCACGGTGTGTTCTAGCTCTCACGGTGTGTTCTAGGTCTCACGGTGTGTTCTAGCTCTCACGGTGCGGTACAGTGTTCTAGGTGTCACAGTGTGGTGCAGTGTTCTAGGTGTCGCAGTGTCGTACAGCATTATAGGTCTCAGTGTGGTACAGTGTTCTAGGTCTCACAGTGTGGTACAGTGTTCTAGGTCTCAGTGTGGTACAGTGTTCTAGGTGTCACAGTGTGGTACATTGTTCTAGGTGTCACAGTGTTGTACAGCGTTCTAGGTGTCACAGTGTGGTACATTGTTCTAGGTGTCACAGTGTGGTACAGTGTTCTAGGTGTCACAGTGTTTTCTAGGTGTCACAGTGTGATACAGTGTTCTAGGTGTCACAGTGCGTTCTAGGTGTCACAGTATTGTACAGCGTTCTAGGTGTCACAGTATGTTACATTGTTCTAGGTCTCACAGTGTGGTATAGTGTTCTAGGTCTCACAGTGTGTTCTAGGTCTCACAGTGTGGTATAGTGTTCTAGGTCTCACAGTGTGTTCTAGGTCTCACAGTGTGGTATAGTGTTCTAGGTCTCACATTGTGTTCTAGGTGTCACAGTGTGGTACAGTGTTCTAGGTCTCAGTGTGGTACAGTGTTCTAGGTCTCAGTGTGGTGCAGTGTTCTAGGTCTCAGTGTGGTACAGTGTTCTAGGTCTCAGTGTGGTGCAGTGTTCTAGGTCTCACAGTGTGGTATAGTGTTCTAGGTCTCACAGTGTGTTCTAGGTGTCACAGTGTGGTACAGTGTTCTAGGTGTCTCAGTGTGGTGGAGTGTTCTAGGTGTCACAGTGTGGTACAGTGTTCTAGGTCTCAGTGTGGTGCAGTGTTCTAGGTCTCAGTGTGGTACAGTGTTCTAGGTCTCAGTGTGGTGCAGTGTTCTAGGTCTCAGTGTGGTACAGTGTTCTAGGTCTCAGTGTGGTGCAGTGTTCTAGGTCTCACAGTGTGGTATAGTGTTCTAGGTCTCACAGTGTGTTCTAGGTGTCACAGTGTGGTACAGTGTTCTAGGTCTCAGTGTGGTGCAGTGTTCTAGGTCTCAGTGTGGTGCACTGTTCTAGGTCTCAGTGTGGTACAGTGTTCTAGGTGTCACAGTGTGTTCTAGGTCTCACAGTGTGGTATAGTGTTCTAGGTCTCACAGTGTGTTCTAGGTCTCAGTGTGGTGCAGTGTTCTAGGTCTCAGTGTGGTGCACTGTTCTAGGTCTCAGTGTGGTACAGTGTTCTAGGTGTCACAGTGTGGTCTAGGTCTCACAGTGTGGTATAGTGTTCTAGGTCTCACAGTGTGTTCTAGGTCTCAGTGTGGTGCAGTGTTCTAGGTCTCAGTGTGGTGCAGTGTTCTAGGTCTCAGTGTGGTGCAGTGTTCTAGGTCTCAGTGTGGTGCAGTGTTCTAGGTCACAGTGTGGTACAGTGTTCTAGGTCTCAGTGTGGTGCAGTGTTCTAGGTCTCAGTGTGGTGCAGTGTTCTAGGTGTCACAGTGCGGTACAGTGTTCTAGGTCTCAGTGTGGTACAGTGTTCTAGGTCTCAGTGTGGTGCAGTGTTCTAGGTCTCAGTGTGGTGCAGTGTTCTAGGTCACACAGTGTGTTCTAGGTGTCACAGTGTGGTACAGTGTTCTAGGTCTCAGTGTGGTGCAGTGTTCTAGGTCTCAGTGTGGTGCAGTGTTCTAGGTCTCAGTGTGGTACAGTGTTCTAGGTCTCACAGTGTGGTACAGTGTTCTAGGTCTCAGTGTGGTACAGTGTTCTAGGTGTCACAGTGTTGTACAGCGTTCTAGGTGTCACAGTGTGGTACATTGTTCTAGGTATCACAGTGTGGTACAGTGTTCTAGGTGTCACAGTGTTTTCTAGGTGTCACAGTGTGATACAGTGTTCTAGGTGTCACAGTGCGTTCTAGGTGTCACAGTATTGTACAGCGTTCTAGGTGTCACAGTATGTTACATTGTTCTAGGTCTCACAGTGTGGTATAGTGTTCTAGGTCTCACAGTGTGTTCTAGGTTTCACAGTGTGGTATAGTGTTCTAGGTCTCACAGTGTGTTCTAGGTCTCACAGTGTGGTATAGTGTTCTAGGTCTCACAGTGTGTTCTAGGTGTCACAGTGTGGTACAGTGTTCTAGGTCTCAGTGTGGTGCAGTGTTCTAGGTCTCAGTGTGGTACAGTGTTCTAGGTCTCAGTGTGGTGCAGTGTTCTAGATCTCAGTGTGGTACAGTGTTCTAGGTCTCAGTGTGGTGCAGTGTTCTAGGTCTCACAGTGTGGTATAGTGTTCTATGTCTCACAGTGTGTTCTAGGTGTCACAGTGTGGTACAGTGTTCTAGGTCTCAGTGTGGTGGAGTGTTCTAGGTGTCACAGTGTGGTACAGTGTTCTAGGTCTCAGTGTGGTGCAGTGTTCTAGGTCTCAGTGTGGTACAGTGTTCTAGGTCTCAGTGTGGTGCAGTGTTCTAGGTCTCAGTGTGGTACAGTGTTCTAGGTCTCAGTGTGGTGCAGTGTTCTAGGTCTCACAGTGTGGTATAGTGTTCTAGGTCTCACAGTGTGTTCTAGGTGTCACAGTGTGGTACAGTGTTCTAGGTCTCAGTGTGGTGCAGTGTTCTAGGTCTCAGTGTGGTGCACTGTTCTAGGTCTCAGTGTGGTACAGTGTTCTAGGTGTCACAGTGTGTTCTAGGTCTCACAGTGTGGTATAGTGTTCTAGGTCTCACAGTGTGTTCTAGGTCTCAGTGTGGTGCAGTGTTCTAGGTCTCAGTGTGGTGCAGTGTTCTAGGTCTCAGTGTGGTGCAGTGTTCTAGGTCTCAGTGTGGTGCAGTGTTCTAGGTCACAGTGTGGTACAGTGTTCTAGGTCTCAGTATGGTGCAGTATTCTAGGTCTCAGTGTGCTGCAGTGTTCTAGGTGTCACAGTGCGGTACAGTGTTCTAGGTCTCAGTGTGGTACAGTGTTCTAGGTCTCAGTGTGGTGCAGTGTTCTAGGTCTCAGTGTGGTGCAGTGTTCTAGGTCACACAGTGTGTTCTAGGTGTCACAGTGTGGTACAGTGTTCTAGGTCTCAGTGTGGTGCAGTGTTCTAGGTCTCAGTGTGGTGCAGTGTTCTAGGTCTCAGTGTGGTACAGTGTTCTAGGTCTCAGTGTGGTACAGTGTTCTAGGTCTCAGTGTGGTGCAGTGTTCTAGGTCTCAGTGTGGTGCAGTGTTCTAGGTCTCAGTGTGGTGCAGTGTTCTAGGTCTCAGTGTGGTGCAGTGTTCTAGGTCTCAGTGTGGTGCAGTGTTCTAGGTCTCAGTGTGGTGCAGTGTTCTAGGTCTCAGTGTGTTACAGTGTTCTAGGTCTCAGTGTGGTACAGTGTTCTAGGTCTCAGTGTGGTGCAGTGTTCTAGGTCTCAGTGTGGTGCAGTGTTCTAGGTCTCAGTGTGGTGCAGTGTTCTAGGTCTCAGTGTGGTACAGTGTTCTAGGTCTCAGTGTGGTGCAGTGTTCTAGGTCTCAGTGTGGTACAGTGTTCTAGGTCTCAGTGTGGTACAGTGTTCTAGGTCTCAGTGTGGTGCAGTGTTCTAGGTGTCTCAGTGTGGTACAGTGTTCTAGGTCTCAGTGTGGTACAGTGTTCTAGGTCTCAGTGTGGTGCAGTGTTCTAGGTCTCAGTGTGGTGCAGTGTTCTAGGTCTCAGTGTGGTATAGTGTTCTAGGTCTCACAGTGTGTTCTAGGTCTCAGTGTGGTGCAGTGTTCTAGTTCTCAGTGTGGTGCAGTGTTCTAGGTCTCAGTGTGGTGCAGTGTTCTAGGTCTCAGTGTGGTATAGTGTTCTAGGTCTCACAGTGTGTTCTAGGTCTCAGTGTGGTGCAGTGTTCTAGGTCTCAGTGTGGTGCAGTGTTCTAGGTCTCAGTGTGGTATAGTGTTCTAGGTGTCACAGTGTGTTCTAGGTCTCAGTGTGGTATAGTGTTCTAGGTCTCACAGTGTGTTCTAGGTCTCAGTGTGGTGCAGTGTTCTAGGTCTCAGTGTGGTACAGTGTTCTAGGTCTCAGTGTGGTATAGTGTTCTAGGTCTCACAGTGTGTTCTAGGTCTCAGTGTGGTACAGTGTTCTAGGTCTCAGTATGGTGCAGTGTTCTAGGTCTCAGTGTGGTGCAGTGTTCTAGGTCACACAGTGTGTTCTAGGTGTCACAGTGTGGTACAGTGTTCTAGGTCTCAGTGTGGTGCAGTGTTCTAGGTCTCAGTGTGGTGCAGTGTTCTAGGTCTCAGTGTGGTACAGTGTTCTAGGTCTCAGTGTGGTGCAGTGTTCTAGGTCTCAGTGTGGTGCAGTGTTCTAGGTCTCAGTGTGGTGCAGTGTTCTAGGTCTCAGTGTGGTGCATTGTTCTAGGTCTCAGTGTGGTGCAGTGTTCTAGGTCTCAGTGTGGTGCAGTGTTCTAGGTCTCAGTGTGTTACAGTGTTCTAGGTCTCAGTGTGGTACAGTGTTCTAGGTCTCAGTGTGGTGCAGTGTTCTAGGTCTCAGTGTGGTGCAGTGTTCTAGGTCTCAGTGTGGTGCAGTGTTCTAGGTCTCAGTGTGGTACAGTGTTCTAGGTCTCAGTGTGGTGCAGTGTTCTAGGTCTCAGTGTGGTACAGTGTTCTAGGTCTCAGTGTGGTACAGTGTTCTAGGTCTCAGTGTGGTGCAGTGTTCTAGGTGTCTCAGTGTGGTACAGTGTTCTAGGTCTCAGTGTGGTACAGTGTTCTAGGTCTCAGTGTGGTGCAGTGTTCTAGGTCTCAGTGTGGTGCAGTGTTCTAGGTCTCAGTGTGGTATAGTGTTCTAGGTCTCACAGTGTGTTCTAGGTCTCAGTGTGGTGCAGTGTTCTAGTTCTCAGTGTGGTGCAGTGTTCTAGGTCTCAGTGTGGTGCAGTGTTCTAGGTCTCAGTGTGGTATAGTGTTCTAGGTCTCACAGTGTGTTCTAGGTCTCAGTGTGGTGCAGTGTTCTAGGTCTCAGTGTGGTGCAGTGTTCTAGGTCTCAGTGTGGTATAGTGTTCTAGGTGTCACAGTGTGTTCTAGGTCTCACAGTGTGTTCTAGGTCTCAGTGTGGTACAGTGTTCTAGGTCTCAGTATGGTGCAGTGTTCTAGGTCTCAGTGTGGTGCAGTGTTCTAGGTCTCAGTGTGGTGCAGTGTTCTAGGTCTCAGTGTGGTGCAGTGTTCTAGGTCTCACAGTGTGTTCTAGGTCTCAGTGTGGTATAGTGTTCTAGGTCTCACAGTGTGTTCTAGGTCTCAGTGTGGTGCAGTGTTCTAGGTCTCAGTGTGGTACAGTGTTCTAGGTCTCAGTGTGGAACAGTGTTCTAGGTCTCAGTGTGGAACAGTTTTCTAGGTCTCACAGTGTGTTCTAGGTCTCAGTGTGGAACAGTGTTCTAGGTCTCAGTGTGGAACAGTGTTCTAGGTCTCAGTGTGGTACAGTGTTCTAGGTCTCAGTGTGGAACAGTGTTCTAGGTCTCAGTGTGGAACAGTGTTCTAGGTCTCAGTGTGGAACAGTGTTCTATGTCTCAGTGTGGAACAGTGTTCTAGGTCTCACAATGTGTTCTATGTCTCAGTGTGGAACAGTGTTCTAGGTCTCAGTGTGGAACAGTGTTCTAGGTCTCAGTGTGGAACAGTGTTCTAGGTCTCAGTGTGGAACAGTGTTCTAGGTCTCAATGTGGTACAGTGTTCTAGGTCTCAGTGTGGAACAGTGTTCTAGGTCTCAGTGTGGAACAGTGTTCTAGGTCTCAGTGTGGAACAGTGTTCTAGGTCTCACAGTGTGTTCTAGGTCTCAGTGTGGAACAGTGTTCTAGGTCTCAGTGTGGTACAGTGTTCTAGGTCTCAGTGTGGAACAGTGTTCTAGGTCTCAGTGTGGTGCAGTGTTCTAGGTCTCAGTGTGGTACAGTGTTCTAGGTCTCAGTGTGGTGCAGTGTTCTAGGTCTCACAGTGTGGTATAGTGTTCTAGGTCTCACAGTGTGTTCTAGGTGTCACAGTGTGGTACAGTGTTCTAGGTCTCAGTGTGGTGCAGTGTTCTAGGTCTCAGTGTGGTGCACTGTTCTAGGTCTCAGTGTGGTACAGTGTTCTAGGTGTCACAGTGTGTTCTAGGTCTCACAGTGTGGTATAGTGTTCTAGATCTCACAGTGTGTTCTAGGTCTCAGTGTGGTGCAGTGTTCTAGGTCTCAGTGTGGTGCAGTGTTCTAGGTCTCAGTGTGGTGCAGTGTTCTAGGTCTCAGTGTGGTGCAGTGTTCTAGGTCACAGTGTGGTACAGTGTTCTAGGTCTCAGTATGGTGCAGTATTCTAGGTCTCAGTGTGCTGCAGTGTTCTAGGTGTCACAGTGCGGTACAGTGTTCTAGGTCTCAGTGTGGTACAGTGTTCTAGGTCTCAGTGTGGTGCAGTGTTCTAGGTCTCAGTGTGGTGCAGTGTTCTAGGTCACACAGTGTGTTCTAGGTGTCACAGTGTGGTACAGTGTTCTAGGTCTCAGTGTGGTGCAGTGTTCTAGGTCTCAGTGTGGTGCAGTGTTCTAGGTCTCAGTGTGGTACAGTGTTCTAGGTCTCAGTGTGGTACAGTGTTCTAGGTCTCAGTGTGGTGCAGTGTTCTAGGTCTCAGTGTGTTACAGTGTTCTAGGTCTCAGTGTGGTACAGTGTTCTAGGTCTCAGTGTGGTGCAGTGTTCTAGGTCTCAGTGTGGTGCAGTGTTCTAGGTCTCAGTGTGGTGCAGTGTTCTAGGTCTCAGTGTGGTACAGTGTTCTAGGTCTCAGTGTGGTGCAGTGTTCTAGGTCTCAGTGTGGTACAGTGTTCTAGGTCTCAGTGTGGTACAGTGTTCTAGGTCTCAGTGTGGTGCAGTGTTCTAGGTGTCTCAGTGTGGTACAGTGTTCTAGGTCTCAGTGTGGTACAGTGTTCTAGGTCTCAGTGTGGTGCAGTGTTCTAGTTCTCAGTGTGGTGCAGTGTTCTAGGTCTCAGTGTGGTGCAGTGTTCTAGGTCTCAGTGTGGTATAGTGTTCTAGGTCTCACAGTGTGTTCTAGGTCTCAGTGTGGTGCAGTGTTCTAGGTCTCAGTGTGGTGCAGTGTTCTAGGTCTCAGTGTGGTATAGTGTTCTAGGTGTCACAGTGTGTTCTAGGTCTCAGTGTGGTATAGTGTTCTAGGTCTCACAGTGTGTTCTAGGTCTCAGTGTGGTGCAGTGTTCTAGGTCTCAGTGTGGTACAGTGTTCTAGGTCTCAGTGTGGTATAGTGTTCTAGGTCTCACAGTGTGTTCTAGGTCTCAGTGTGGTACAGTGTTCTAGGTCTCAGTATGGTGCAGTGTTCTAGGTCTCAGTGTGGTGCAGTGTTCTAGGTCACACAGTGTGTTCTAGGTGTCACAGTGTGGTACAGTGTTCTAGGTCTCATTGTGGTGCAGTGTTCTAGGTCTCAGTGTGGTGCAGTGTTCTAGGTCTCAGTGTGGTGCAGTGTTCTAGGTCTCAGTGTGTTACAGTGTTCTAGGTCTCAGTGTGGTACAGTGTTCTAGGTCTCAGTGTGGTGCAGTGTTCTAGGTCTCAGTGTGGTACAGTGTTCTAGGTCTCAGTGTGGTACAGTGTTCTAGGTCTCAGTGTGGTGCAGTGTTCTAGGTGTCTCAGTGTGGTACAGTGTTCTAGGTCTCAGTGTGGTACAGTGTTCTAGGTCTCAGTGTGGTGCAGTGTTCTAGGTCTCAGTGTGGTGCAGTGTTCTAGGTCTCAGTGTGGTATAGTGTTCTAGGTCTCACAGTGTGTTCTAGGTCTCAGTGTGGTGCAGTGTTCTAGTTCTCAGTGTGGTGCAGTGTTCTAGGTCTCAGTGTGGTGCAGTGTTCTAGGTCTCAGTGTGGTATAGTGTTCTAGGTCTCACAGTGTGTTCTAGGTCTCAGTGTGGTGCAGTGTTCTAGGTCTCAGTGTGGTGCAGTGTTCTAGGTCTCAGTGTGGTATAGTGTTCTAGGTGTCACAGTGTGTTCTAGGTCTCACAGTGTGTTCTAGGTCTCAGTGTGGTACAGTGTTCTAGGTCTCAGTATGGTGCAGTGTTCTAGGTCTCAGTGTGGTGCAGTGTTCTAGGTCTCAGTGTGGTGCAGTGTTCTAGGTCTCAGTGTGGTGCAGTGTTCTAGGTCTCACAGTGTGTTCTAGGTCTCAGTGTGGTATAGTGTTCTAGGTCTCACAGTGTGTTCTAGGTCTCAGTGTGGTGCAGTGTTCTAGGTCTCAGTGTGGTACAGTGTTCTAGGTCTCAGTGTGGAACAGTGTTCTAGGTCTCAGTGTGGAACAGTTTTCTAGGTCTCACAGTGTGTTCTAGGTCTCAGTGTGGAACAGTGTTCTAGGTCTCAGTGTGGAACAGTGTTCTAGGTCTCAGTGTGGTACAGTGTTCTAGGTCTCAGTGTGGAACAGTGTTCTAGGTCTCAGTGTGGTACAGTGTTCTAGGTCTCAGTGTGGAACAGTGTTCTAGGTCTCAGTGTGGAACAGTGTTCTAGGTCTCAGTGTGGAACAGTGTTCTAGGTCTCAGTGTGGAACAGTGTTTTATGTCTCAGTGTGGAACAGTGTTCTAGGTCTCACAATGTGTTCTATGTCTCAGTGTGGAACAGTGTTCTAGGTCTCAGTGTGGAACAGTGTTCTAGGTCTCAGTGTGGAACAGTGTTCTAGGTCTCAGTGTGGAACAGTGTTCTAGGTCTCAATGTGGAACAGTGTTCTAGGTCTCAGTGTGGAACAGTGTTCTAGGTCTCAGTGTGGAACAGTGTTCTAGGTCTCAGTGTGGAACAGTGTTCTAGGTCTCACAGTGTGTTCTAGGTCTCAGTGTGGAACAGTGTTCTAGGTCTCAGTGTGGTACAGTGTTCTAGGTCTCAGTGTGGAACAGTGTTCTAGGTCTCAGTGTGGAACAGTGTTCTAGGTCTCACAGTGTGTTCTAGGTCTCAGTGTGGAACAGTGTTCTAGGTCTCAGTGTGGAACAGTGTTCTAGGTCTCAGTGTGGAACAGTGTTCTAGGTCTCAGTGTGAAACAGTGTTCTAGGTCTCAATGTGGAACAGTGTTCTAGGTCTCAGTGTGGAACAGTGTTCTAGGTCTCAGTGTGGAACAGTGTTCTAGGTCTCAGTGTGGAACAGTGTTCTAGGTCTCACAGTGTGTTCTAGGTCTCAGTGTGGAACAGTGTTCTAGGTCTCAGTGTGGAACAGTGTTCTAGGTCTCACAGTGTGTTCTAGGTCTCAGTGTGGAATAGTGTTCTAGGTCTCACAGTGTTTTCTAGGTCTCAGTGTGGAACAGTGTTCTAGGTCTCACAGTGTGTTCTAGGTCTCAGTGTGGAACAGTGTTCTAGGTCTCACTGTGTGTTCTAGGTCTCAGTGTGGTGCAGTGTTCTAGGTCTCACAGTGTGTTCTAGGTCTCAGTGTGGTGCAGTGTTCTAGGTCTCAGTGTGGTACAGTGTTCTAGGTCTCAGTGTGGTACAGTGTTCTAGGTCTCAGTGTGGAACAGTGTTCTAGGTCTCAGTGTGGAACAGTGTTCTAGGTCTCAGTGTGGAACAGTGTTCTAGGTCTCAGTGTGGTGCAGTGTTCTAGGTCTCACAGTGTGTTCTAGGTCTCAGTGTGGTGCAGTGTTCTAGGTCTCACAGTGTGTTCTAGGTCTCAGTGTGGAACAGTGTTCTAGGTCTCACAGTGTGTTCTAGGTCTCAGTGTGGTGCAGTGTTCTAGGTCTCACAGTGTGTTCTAGGTCTCAGTGTGGTGCAGTGTTCTATGTCTCAGTGTGGAACAGTGTTCTAGGTCTCAGTGTGGAACAGTGTTCTAGGTCTCAGTGTGGAACAGTGTTCTAGGTCTCAGTGTGGAACAGTGTTCTAGGTCTCAGTGTGGAACAGTGTTCTAGGTCTCAGTGTGGTACAGTGTTCTAGGTCTCAGTGTGGAACAGTGTTCTAGGTCTCAGTGTGGTACAGTGTTCTAGGTCTCAGTGTGGAACAGTGTTCTAGGTCTCAGTGTGGAACAGTGTTCTAGGTCTCAGTGTGGAACAGTGTTCTAGGTCTCAGTGTGGAACAGTCTCAGTGTGGAGTTTTATGTCTCAGTGTGGAACAGTGTTCTAGGTCTCACAATGTGTTCTATGTCTCAGTGTGGAACAGTGTTCTAGGTCTCAGTGTGGAACAGTGTTCTAGGTCTCACAGTGTGGAACAGTGTTCTAGGTCTCAGTGTGGAACAGTGTTCTAGGTCTCAATGTGGAACAGTGTTCTAGGTCTCAGTGTGGAACAGTGTTCTAGGTCTCAGTGTGGAACAGTGTTCTAGGTCTCAGTGTGGAACAGTGTTCTAGGTCTCACAGTGTGTTCTAGGTCTCAGTGTGGAACAGTGTTCTAGGTCTCAGTGTGGTACAGTGTTCTAGGTCTCAGTGTGGAACAGTGTTCTAGGTCTCAGTGTGGAACAGTGTTCTAGGTCTCACAGTGTGTTCTAGGTCTCAGTGTGGAACAGTGTTCTAGGTCTCAGTGTGGAACAGTGTTCTAGGTCTCAGTGTGGAACAGTGTTCTAGGTCTCAGTGTGGAACAGTGTTCTAGGTCTCAATGTGGAACAGTGTTCTAGGTCTCAGTGTGGAACAGTGTTCTAGGTCTCAGTGTGGAACAGTGTTCTAGGTCTCAGTGTGGAACAGTGTTCTAGGTCTCACAGTGTGTTCTAGGTCTCAGTGTGGAACAGTGTTCTAGGTCTCAGTGTGGAACAGTGTTCTAGGTCTCACAGTGTGTTCTAGGTCTCAGTGTGGAATAGTGTTCTAGGTCTCACAGTGTTTTCTAGGTCTCAGTGTGGAACAGTGTTCTAGGTCTCACAGTGTGTTCTAGGTCTCAGTGTGGAACAGTGTTCTAGGTCTCACTGTGTGTTCTAGGTCTCAGTGTGGTGCAGTGTTCTAGGTCTCACAGTGTGTTCTAGGTCTCAGTGTGGTGCAGTGTTCTAGGTCTCAGTGTGGTACAGTGTTCTAGGTCTCAGTGTGGTACAGTGTTCTAGGTCTCAGTGTGGAACAGTGTTCTAGGTCTCAGTGTGGAACAGTGTTCTAGGTCTCAGTGTGGAACAGTGTTCTAGGTCTCAGTGTGGTGCAGTGTTCTAGGTCTCACAGTGTGTTCTAGGTCTCAGTGTGGTGCAGTGTTCTAGGTCTCACAGTGTGTTCTAGGTCTCAGTGTGGAACAGTGTTCTAGGTCTCACAGTGTGTTCTAGGTCTCAGTGTGGTGCAGTGTTCTAGGTCTCACAGTGTGTTCTAGGTCTCAGTGTGGTGCAGTGTTCTATGTCTCAGTGTGGAACAGTGTTCTAGGTCTCAGTGTGGAACAGTGTTCTAGGTCTCAGTGTGGAACAGTGTTCTAGGTCTCAGTGTGGAACAGTGTTCTAGGTCTCAGTGTGGAACAGTGTGGGGAAATCAGTTATGGCCACCAACTATCAAACACCACTGCATCCTGCAAATAAAGACTACTGATGAAGGTTGATTCCCTACAGTACCCCGACCTCTAATACCTACTTCCTGTCTCTATAACCCTTTACACAGACCTCTAATACCTACTTCCTGTCTCTATAACCCTTTACACAGACCTCTAATACCTACTTCCTGTCTCTATAACCCTTTACACAGACCTGTAATACCTACTTCCTGTCTCTATAACCTTTTACACAGACCTGTCTCTATAACCTTTTACACAGACCTGTAATACCTACTTCCTGTCTCTATAACCCTGTACCAAGACCTCTGTACTTGCAGACTGGTGAGGATTAGATGAAAGGCAGTTGAGGAGAGGAGTATTGCCCATAGTCAGTTAGTCTTTACCATGCGAGAGAGAGAGAGAGAGAGAGAGCGAGAGCAAGAGAGAGAGATAGAGAGAGAGAGGTGGGGGGTGGTAGTGAGAGAGAGAGAGAGAGAGAGGGGGGCTAGTGAGAGAGAGAGAGAGAGAGAGAGAGTTGGTAGTGAGAGGGGGTGGTAGAGAGAGAGAGAGGGGGGCTAGTGAGAGAGAGAGAGAGAGAGAGAGAGAGAGAGAGAGAGAGAGAGAGAGAGGTGGTAATGAGAGGGGGGTGGTAGAGAGAGAGATAGAGGAAGGGAATTTGCATGCTGGAAACTGTCTGTTAGCTTTGCTGATTTAAATTCAAAGCCATGCCTTCAATAGGCAGAGAGAACCTAGCCTGTGATTGTAGAGGGAGCTGGCTGCTGCTAATGGAATTTAAAATGGATGTGGTTTATAGCTTCAGAGTGTCCCAAATGGCACCCTATTCTATGTTCCATTAGATATGAGCTCTGGTCTAAAGTAGTGCACTATATAGGGACTAGGGCCCTGGTCTAAAGTAGTGCACTATATAGGGACTAGGGCTCTGGTCTAAAGTAGTGTACTATATAGGGAATAGGGCCTTGGTCTAAAGTAGTGCACTAAATAGGGGCTAGTGTGCCATTTGGGACTCATGTTATTCTAATGCCAGCCATGCACAACGTGATCTTCCCACTGTTGGGCCACGTGGGAATATTGACCCAATCAATGGTATATCAGTGACGGCCCTTAGCTAGCTGAACCTGACTGTAACCAGTGGTTACAGCGTCCTGGTTACACCTCTCCTACCTCCCAGACTACGTTCCAAATGGCACGCTATGCCCTTAATAGTGCACTTCTGCTCAGCTTGCTTCTGAGTCCTCTCCTGTACTCCCTGTTCACCCACGACTGCGTGGCCACGCACGCCTCCAACTCAATCATCAAGTTTGCGGACGACACAACAGTGGTAGTCTTGATTACCAACAACGACGAGACGGCCTACAGGGAGGAGGTGAGGGCCCTCGGAGTGTGGTGTCAGGAAAATAACCTCACACTCAACGTCAACAAAACTAAGGAGATGATTGTGGACTTCAGGAAACAGCAGAGGGAACACCCCCCTATCCACATCGATGGAACAGTAGTGGAGAGGGTAGCAAGTTTTAAGTTCCTCGGCATACACATCACAGACAAACTGAATTGGTCCACCCACACAGACAGCATCGTGAAGAAGGCGCAGCAGCGCCTCTTCAACCTCAGGAGGCTGAAGAAATTCGGCTTGTCACCAAAAGCACTCACAAACTTCTACAGATGCACAATCGAGAGCATCCTGTCGGGCTGTATCACCGCCTGGTACGGCAACTGCTCCGCCCTCAACCGTAAGGCTCTCCAGAGGGTAGTGAGGTCTGCACAACGCATCACCGGGGGCAAACTACCTGCCCTCCAGGACACCTACACCACCCGATGTCATAGGAAGGCCATAAAGATCATCAAGGACAGCAACCACCCGAGCCACTGCCTGTTCACCCCGCTATCATCCAGAAGGCAAAGGTCAGTACAGGTGCATCAAAACAGAGACTGAAAAACAGCTTCTATCTCAAGGCCATCAGACTGTTAAACAGCCACCACTAACATTGAGTGGCTGCTGCCAACACTGTCATTGACACTGACTCAACTCCAGCCACTTTAATAATGGGAATTGATGGGAAATGATGTAAAATATATCACTAGCCACTTTAAACAATGCTACCTAATATAATGTTTACATACCCTACATTATTCATCTCATAAGTATATACTGTACTCTATATCATCGACTGCATCCTTATGTAATACATGTATCACTAGCCACTTTAACTATGCCACTTTGTTTACTTTGTCTACATTCTCATCTCATATGTATATACTGTACTCGATACCATCTACTGTATGCTGCTCTGTACCATCACTCATTCATATATCCTTATGTACATATTCTTTATCCCCTTACACTGTGTATAAGGTAGTAGTTTTGGAATTGTTAGCTAGATTACTTGTTGGTTATTACTGCCTTGTCGGAACTAGAAGCACAAGCATTTCGCTACACTCGCATTAACATCTGCTAACCATGTGTATGTGACAAATAACATTAGATTTGATTTGATTTGATTTGGTCAAAGTAGTGCACTGTATAGGGTGCCGTTTGGAACGTAAATCTCCATTTATGTAAATACTATCAGTCAGATTAACATGGAGTAATGTCAGTCAGATTAACATGGGGGTAATGTCAGTCAGAGCAACATGGGGGTAATGTCAGTCAGATCAACATGGGGTAATGTCAGTCAGATTAACATGGGGGTAATGTCAGTCAGATCAACATGGGGTAATGTCAGTCAGATCAACATGGGGGCAATGTCAGTCAGATTAACATGGGGGTAATGCCAGTCAGATCAACATGGAGGTAATGTCAGTCAAATTACCATGGGGGTAATGTCAGTCAGATCAACATGGAGGTAATGTCAGTCAGATTACCATGGGGGTAATGTCAGTCAGATAAACATGGGGTAATGTCAGTCAGATTACCAAGGGGGTAATGTCAGTCAGATCAACATGGGGGCAATGTCAGTCAGATTAACATGGGGGTAATGCCAGTCAGATCAACATGGGGTAATGTCAGTCAGATTAACATGAGGGTAATATCAGTCAGATCAACATGGGGTAATGTCAGTCAGATCAACATGGGGGCAATGTCAGTCAGATTAACATGGGGGTAATGCCAGTCAGATCAACATGGAGGTAATGTCAGTCAAATTACCATGGGGGTAATGTCAGTCAGATCAACATGGAGGTAATGTCAGTCAGATTACCATGGGGGTAATGTCAGTCAGATAAACATGGGGTAATGTCAGTCAGATTACCAAGGGGGTAATGTCAGTCAGATCAACATGGGGGCAATGTCAGTCAGATTAACATGGGGGTAATGCCAGTCAGATCAACATGGAGGTAATGTCAGTCAGATTAACCGGGGGGTAATGCCAATCAGATAAACATGGGGTAATGTCAGTCAGATTAACATGGGGGTAATGTCAGTCAGATCAACATGGGGTAATGTCAGTCAGATCAACATGGGGGTAATGCCAGTCAGATCAACATGGAGGTAATGTCAGTCAGATCAACATGGGGTAATGTCAGTCAGATCAACATGGGGGTAATGTCAGTCAGATCAACATGGGGTAATGTCAGTCAGATCAACATGGGGGTAATGTCAGTCAGTTAGCATGGGGGCAATGTCAGTCAGATCAACATGGAGGTAATGTCAGTCAGATTAACATGGGGTAATGTCAGTCATATAAACATGGGGTAATGTCAGTCAGATCAACATGGAGGTAATGTCAGTCAGATTAACATGGGGGTAATGTCAGTCAGATCAACATGGGGTAATGTCAGTCAGATTAACATGGGGGTAATGTCAGTCAGATTAACATGGGGGTAATGTCAGTCAGATCAACATGGGGTAATGTCAGTCAGATTAACATGGGGATAATGTCAGTCAGATCAACATGGGGGTAATGTCAGTCAGATTAACATGGGGGTAATGTCAGTCAGATCAACATGGGGGTAATGTCAGTCAGATTAACATGGGGGTAATGTCAGTCAGATCAACATGGGGTAATGTCAGTCAGATCGAAATGGGGTAATGTCAGTCAGATTAACATGGGGGTAATGTCAGTCAGATCAACATGGGGTAATGTCAGTCAGAGCAACATGGGGGTAATGTCAGTCAGATCAACATGGGGTAATGTCAGTCAGATCAACATGGAGGTAATGTCAGTCAGAGCAACATGGGGGTAATGTCAGTCAGATCAACACGGGGGTAATGTCAGTCAGATCAACATGGGGTAATGTCAGTCAGATTAACATTTGGTAATGTCAGTCAGATCAACATGGGGTAATGTCAGTCAGATCAACATGGGGTAATGTCAGTCAGATCAACACGGGGGTAATGTCAGTCAGATCAACACGGGGGTAATGTCAGTCAGATTAACATGGGGTAATGTCAGTCAGATCAACATGGGGTAATGTCAGTCAGATTAACATGGGGTAATGTCAGTCAGATCAACATGGGGTAATGTCAGTCATATTAACATGGTGTAATGTCAGTCAGATCAACATGGGGTAATGTCAGTCAGATTAACATGGGGTAATGTCAGTCAGAGCAACATGGGGGCAATGTCAGTCAGATCAACATGGGGTAATGTCAGTCAGATTAACATGGTGTAATGTCAGTCAGATCAACATGGGGTAATGTCAGTCAGATCAACATGGGGTAATGTCAGTCAGATCAACATGGGGGTAATGTCAGTCAGTTAGCATGGGGGCAATGTCAGTCAGATCAACATGGAGGTAATGTCAGTCAGATTAACATGGGGTAATGTCAGTCATATAAACATGGGGTAATGTCAGTCAGATCAACATGGAGGTAATGTCAGTCAGATTAACATGGGGGTAATGTCAGTCAGATCAACATGGGGTAATGTCAGTCAGATTAACATGGGGGTAATGTCAGTCAGATTAACATGGGGGTAATGTCAGTCAGATCAACACGGGGTAATGTCAGTCAGATTAACATGGGGGTAATGTCAGTCAGATCAACATGGGGGTAATGTCAGTCAGATTAACATGGGGTAATGTCAGTCAGATCAACATGGGGGTAATGTCAGTCAGATTAACATGGGGGTAATGCCAGTCAGATCAACATGGGGTAATGTCAGTCAGATCGACATGGGGTAATGTCAGTCAGATTAACATGGGGGTAATGTCAGTCAGATCAACATGGGGTAATGTCAGTCAGAGCAACATGGGGGTAATGTCAGTCAGATCAACATGGGGTAATGTCAGTCAGATCAACATGGAGGTAATGTCAGTCAGAGCAACATGGGGGTAATGTCAGTCAGATCAACACGGGGTAATGTCAGTCAGATCAACATGGGGTAATGTCAGTCAGATCAACATGGGGTAATGTCAGTCAGATCAACATGGAGGTAATGTCAGTCAGAGCAACATGGGGGTAATGTCAGTCAGATCAACACGGGGGTAATGTCAGTCAGATCAACATGGGGTAATGTCAGTCAGATTAACATTTGGTAATGTCAGTCAGATCAACATGGGGTAATGTCAGTCAGATCAACATGGGGTAATGTCAGTCAGATCAACATGGGGTAATGTCAGTCATATTAACATGGTGTAATGTCAGTCAGATCAACATGGGGTAATGTCAGTCAGATCAACATGGGGTAATGTCAGTCAGAGCAACATGGGGGCAATGTCAGTCAGATCAACATGGGGTAATGTCAGTCAGATTAACATGGGGTAATGTCAGTCAGATTAACATGGTGTAATGTCAGTCAGATCAACATGGGGTAATGTCAGTCAGATTAACATGGGGTAATGTCAGTCAGAGCAACATGGGGGCAATGTCAGTCAGATCAACATGGGGTAATGTCAGTCAGATTAACATGGTGTAATGTCAGTCAGATCAACATGGGGTAATGTCAGTTAGATTAACATGGTGTAATGTCAGTCAGATTAACATGGGGTAATGTCAGTCAGATTAACATGGGGTAATGCCAGTCAGATCAACATGGGGTAATGTGTGTAAACTTTATTTATCTAGGCAAGTCAGTTAAGAACAAATGCTTATTGACAATGACGGCCTATCCCCCCCCCCCGGCCAAACCCGGACGACGCTGGGCCAATTGTGCGCCGCCCTATGGGACTCCCGTATCACGGCCGGATGTGATACCGCCTGGTGATTCAGTACTGACAGTTATTTTTACTATTTTCATGGAGGCAATCTGCTCAGTAGAACATTAATCCCATTCTGTCATTCTACCGTTCCTCTCTCTTTCCATATCCCAACCCCCTGATTATTCTGCTGACAATTCCACAGCAGAATTCAACAGAAGCAGCATTTATTGTGATGAATCTTGTTCTGGTGGCAGCTCTGCAGAGTGGCCAGTTCTGAGTTTGCAGCTGGCGCACCTAGCAGACACCGTTCAGCTCTGCCACCAGGGTAAGAGTCATCCCAATAAACGTCCACCTGCTCCAAACACAGGGCACTGCAGTGGCAGCGCATCTCTCTCTTCCCCCATCCCTCATCCCATCTCATCCCCTTCTCCCCATCCCTCATCCCATCTCATCCCCTCATCCCATCTCATCCCCTCCTCCCCCATCCCTCATCCCATCTCATCCCCTCATCCCATCTCATCCCCTCCTCCCCATCCCTCATCCCATCTCATCCCATCTCATCACCTCCTCCCCATCCCTCAACCCATCTCATCCCCTCCTCCCCATCCCTCATCCCATCTCATCCCCTCCTCCCCCATCCCTCATCCCATCTCATCCCCCTCCCTCATCCCATCTCATCCCTCCTCCTCATCCCATCTCATTCTCTCCTCCCCATCCCTCATCCCATCTCATCCCCTCCTCCCATATCCCTCATCCCATCTCATCCCTCCTCCTCATCCCATCTCATTCTCTCCTCCCCCATCCCTCATCCCATCTCATCCCCTCTTCCCCATCCCTCATCCCAACTCATCCCCTCCTCCCACCTCCCCTCATCCCATCTCATCCCCTCCTCCCCCATCCCTCATCCCATCTCATCCCCTCCTCCCCCATCCCTCATCCCATCTCATCCCCTCCTCCCCATCCCTCATCCCATCTCATCCCCTCCTCCCCCATCCCTCATCCCATCTCATCCCCTCCTCCCCCATCCCTCATCACATCTCATCCACTGCTACCCCATCCCTCATCCCATCTCATCCCCTCCTCCCCCATCCCTCATCACATCTCATCCACTGCTACCCCATCCCTCCCCTATCCCTCCCCCATGTCATTCCCTGTTCCCCCGTCCCTCCCCCATCTCATCCCCTCCTCTACCATCCCTCATCCCACCACATCCCCTCCTCCCTCCCCCATCTCATCCCTTCCTCTAGTGGGAATAGATTCCTCATGTGGCCAACTGGCTGACTGACTAGCTGCTATTTGCAGCCTGCCAATGCAA
This sequence comes from Oncorhynchus nerka, assembly GCF_034236695.1. Lineage (NCBI taxonomy): Eukaryota > Metazoa > Chordata > Actinopteri > Salmoniformes > Salmonidae > Oncorhynchus > Oncorhynchus nerka. The sequence goes on from NC_088399.1 coordinate 4,006,568, forward strand.
GACAGTCTTATCAAAGAGTCTGACGAAGAAATGACTGTACATACCCACACGGAAAGAAGGAGATGATTGCAATCAATAATCAATCAGAGTCAGTCTGACAGGCCTCGTCTATCAGGGGCTAGGAGGAGAGGCTAGATGAGGCTGGCGTTGTGGAGGGCCCCCCGTGCTGTGGGCAGGCTGCCTGCTGAGAGTAGACTACTGCTGGGTCTAGGCAGACTGGAGCACTGAGCCTGGGGTACAGACGCGGAGGGAACCTTCTCTCTCTTGAACCGTTGAACCCCAATTCAGACCCGAGGGCTGTTTACCTGTAAAGAACCAGTTTATGTTTCTGTCTGTGAAGGAGCTTTTCAAGGGCGTTTCTTTTACAGCCCAGTTCTTGAAGAGCTTTTTTTGCTTTTGTTTCTCTATGGGAAACATACAGAGTCACTAAGCACAGTCTCAACAGTCCACTTAGTATCCACACAATTCATTTTTATTAAAGAAGGACTTGGTGAACTAAACATGTTTTAGAGTGAATAGTGTAGCCGTACGCTTGTATCCCATCTGACATATATAAAATCCCTACATTACACAGGATACATACACAGGATGTGTCCCAAATTGTATAAAGTAGTGCACTGTATAGGGACAAGGATGCACATTTGGGATGCAGAAGATGCTTTCTCCTCACAGGTAAATAACAACAGCATCCACTTTAGGATGAGTCTTTATTCTTCAACCTTACCGGATCATGTTGTCATCTGTGATGGCCCTGACCATTCGTTATAGGGAGGTTTTATTGTGTAGACTCAAAAGGCTTTTAGTGGGAAGATCTCTTCTATGGTGGGTTTATGGTCGTAGTGGGAGCCTTTCTTCATGAGGATACTTTGTCTAGCCTTGATACAGCCTTGGAGAGACTGGGAGAGAGACTGGGAGAATCTAAGACACAGAGAGAGAGAGAGAGACAGAGAGAGACTGGGATAATCTAAGACAGAGGGAGAGAGAGAGAGACAGAGAGAGACTGGGAGAATCTCAGACAGAGGGAGAGAGAGAGAGACAGAGAGACTGGGAGAATCTCAGACAGAGGGAGAGAGAGAGAGACAGAGAGACTGGGATAATCTAAGACAGAGGGAGAGAGAGAGAGACAGAGAGAGACTGGGAGAATCTCAGACAGAGGGAGAGAGAGAGAGACAGAGAGACTGGGAGAATCTCAGACAGAGGGAGAGAGAGAGAGGGAGAGAGACTGGGATAATCTAAGACAGAGGGAGAGAGAGAGAGACAGAGAGAGACTGGGAGAATCTCAGACAGAGGGAGAGAGAGAGAGACAGAGAGAGACCTGGGAGAATCTAAGACAGAGGGAGACAGAGAGAGAGAGAGACTGGGATAATCTAAGACAGAGAGAGAGAGGCAGAGAGGGAGAGAGAGAGAGAGAGAGAGACTGGGAGAATCTAAGACAGAGGGAGAGAGAGAGACTGGGATATTCTAAGACAGAGGGAGAGAGAGAGACAGAGAGAGAGAGAGAGAGAGAGAGAGAGAGAGAGAGAGAGAGACTGGGAGAATCTAAAACAGAGGGGGAGAGAGGCAGAGAGAGGGAGAGAGAGAGAGAGACTGGGAGAATCTAAGACAGAGGGAGAGAGAGAGGCAGAGAGGGAGAGAGAGAGAGAGAGACTGGGATAATCTAAGACAGAGGGAGAGAAAGAGAGAGAGAGAGAGAGAGAGAGAGAGAGAGACTGGGAGAATCTAAGACAGAGGGAGGGAGAGGCAGAGAGGGAGAGAGAGAGAGAGACTGGGAGAATCTAAGACAGAGGGAGAGAGAGAGAGAGACTGGGAGAATCTAAGACAGAGGGAGAGAGAGCGAGAGAGACAGAGAGAGAGAGAGACTGGGATAATCTAAGACAGAGAGATACAGAGAGAGAGAGAGGCAGAGAGGGAGAGAGAGAGAGAGACTGGGAGAATCTAAGACAGAGGGAGAGGGAGAGAGAGAGACAGAGAGAGAGAGGCAGAGAGGGAGAGAGAGAGAGAGACTGGGAGAATCTAAGACAGAGGGAGAGAGAGAGAGAGAGAGAGAGACTGGGAGAATCTAAGACAGAGGGAGAGAGAGAGAGAGAGGCAGAGAGGAGAGGATCTAAGACAGAGAGAGAGAGAGAGGAGAGAGAGACTGGGAGAATCTAAGAAGAGAGGAGAGAGAGAGGCAGAGAGGGAGAGAGAGAGAGGGAGAGAGACTGGGATAATCTAAGACAGAGGGAGAGAGAGCAGAGACAGAGAGGGAGAGAGAGAGCAGAGAGAGAGAGGGGAGAATCTAAGACAGAGGGAGAGAGAGGACAGAGAGGGAGAGACTGGGAGAATCTAAGACAGAGAGAGAGAGAGAGAGAGGCAGAGAGGGAGAGAGAGAATCTAAGGGATAATCTAAGACAGAGGAGAGAGAGAGAGAGGCAGAGAGGGGCAGAGAGACCTGGGAGAATCTAAGACAGAGGAGAGAGAGAGAGAGAGAGACAGAATCTAAGACAAAGGGAGAATCTAAGACAGAGGAAGAGAGAGGCATAGAGAGGGAAGAGGAAGAGAGAGGCAGAGAGAGAGAGAGACTGAGAGAAGAGGAAGACAGAGAGAGACAGAGAGATAGGCAGAGAGAGGAGAGAGAGAGAGGCATAGAGAGAGAGAGAGAGAGAGGAAGAGAGAGGAAGAGGAAGAGAGACTGGGAGAATCTAAGACAGAGAGAGACAGAGAGAGAGAGAGACAGAGAGAGACTGGGAGAATCTAAGACAAAGAGAGAGAGAGAGAGAGAGGAAGAGAGAGGCATAGAGAGAGGAAGAGGAAGAGAGAGGCAGAGAGAGAGGAAGAGGAAGAGAGAGGAAGAGAGAGGAAGAGGAAGAGAGAGGCATAGAGAGAGGAAGAGGAAGAGAGAGGCAGAGAGAGAGGAAGAGAGAGGAAGAGGAAGAGAGAGGCATAGAGAGAGAAAGAGGAAGAAAGAGGCATAGAGAGAGGAAGAGGCATAGAGAGAGAGAGGAAGAGAGAGGAAGAGGCATAGAGAGAGAGAGGAAGAGAGAGGAAGAGGAAGAGAGAGGCATAGAGAGAGAGAGGAAGAGAGAGGAAGAGGAAGAGAGAGGCATAGAGAGAGAGAGGAAGAGAGAGGAAGAGGAAAAGAGAGGCATAGAGAGAGAGAGGAAGAGGAAGAGAGAGGTATAGAGAGAGAGAGGAAGAGGAAGAGAGAGGCATAGAGAGAGAGAGGAAGAGGAAGAGAGAGGCATAGAGAGAGCGAGAGGAAGAGAGAGGCATAGAGAGAGAGAGGAAGAGAGAGGAAGAGGAAGAGAGAGGCAGGGAGAGAGAGAGAAGAGCAGCTCTAACTCAGGAGTACAGGGACAGTTTCCAGTTGTAATAGTCGTATGTATATATAGTATACACTGTCCAACAGGGTTCTTCTCGATAATGCAACCACAATAAGACTAGGAACACTGACACACAGCCACTCACACACTGACACTGACACACTGACACTCTGGCACTCTGGCACTCTGACACACTGACACACTGGCACTCTGGCACTCTGACACACTGACACACTGGCACTCTGACACACTGACACTCTGACACTCTGGCAAACTGGCACTCTGGCACACTGACACACTGACACACTGGCACTCTGACACACTGACACTCTGACACACTGACACTCTTATAACGGATCACAGTACAGTATAGAGGTTTATAACGGATGACAGTACAGTATAGAGGTTTATAACGGATGACAGTACAGTATAGAGGTTTATAACGGATGACAGTACAGTATAGAGGTTTATAACGGACAGTGTATACTATATATACATACGAGGTTTACAACTGGAAACTGACCCTGTACAGTATAGAGGCTTTATAACGGATGACAGTCTCTGACAGTCTCCCTTTATAACGGATGACTCTACAGTATCTTCTCCTTTATAACTGTCTGTCTGTCTGTCTGGTTTATAACGGATGACAGTACAGTATAGAGGTTTATAACGGTGACAGTACAGTATAGTCTGTTTATCTGATGACTGTACAGTATAGAGAGTTTATAACTGATGACAGTACAGTATAGAGGTTTATAACGGATGACAGTACAGTATAGAGGTTTATAACTGATGACTGTCTCAAAGACATAACGGATGACAGTACAGTATAGATGTTTATAACGGATGACAGTACAGTATAGAGGTTTATAACGGATGACAGTACAGTATAGAGGTTTATAACGGATGACAGTACAGTATAGAGGTTTATAACGGATGACAGTACAGTATAGAGGTTTATAACGGATGACAGTACAGTATAGAGGTTTTATAACGGATGACAGTACAGTATAGAGGTTTATAATGGATGACAGTACAGTATAGAGGTTTATAACGGATGACAGTATACAGTATACAGAGGTTTATAACGGATGACAGTACAGTATAGAGGTTTATAACGGATGACAGTACAGTATAGAGGTTTATAACGGATGACAGGACAGTATAGAGGTTTATAACGGATGACAGTACAGTATAGAGGTTTATAACGGATGACAGTACAGTATAGAGGTTTATAACGGATGACAGTACAGTATAGAGGTTTATAACGGATGACAGTACAGTATAGAGGTTTATAACGGATGACAGTACAGTATAGATAATGGATGACAGTACAGTTTATAATGGATGACAGTACAGTATAGAGGTTTATAACGGATGACAGTACAGTATAGAGAGAGGTTTATAACGGATGACAGTACAGTATAGAGGTTTATAACGGATGACAGTACAGTATAGAGGTTTATAACGGATGACAGTACAGTATAGAGAGGTTTATAACGGATGACAGTACAGTATAGAGGTTTATAACGGATGACAGTACAGTATAGAGGTTTATAACGGATGACAGTACAGTATAGAGGTTTATAATGGATGACAGTACAGTATAGAGGTTTATAACGGATGACAGTACAGTATAGAGAGGTTTATAACGGATGACAGTACAGTATAGAGAGGTTTATAATGGATGACAGTACAGTATAGAGGTTTATAACGGATGACAGTACAGTATAGAGAGGTTTATAACGGATGACAGTACAGTATAGAGGTTTATAATGGATGACAGTACAGTATAGAGGTTTATAACGGATGACAGTACAGTATAGAGGTTTATAACGGATGACAGTACAGTATAGAGGTTTATAACGGATGACAGTACAGTATAGAGAGAGGTTTATAACGGATGACAGTACAGTATAGAGAGAGGTTTATAACGGATGACAGTACAGTATAGAGGTTTATAATGGATGACAGTACAGTATAGAGGTTTATAACGGATGACAGTACAGTATAGAGAGAGGTTTATAACGGATGACAGTACAGTATAGAGGTTTATAACGGATGACAGTACAGTATAGAGGTTTATAACGGATGACAGTACAGTATAGAGGTTTATAACGGATGACAGTACAGTATAGAGGTTTATAACGGATGACAGTACAGTATAGAGGTTTATAACGGATGACAGTACAGTATAGTATAATGGATGACAGTACAGTATAGAGGTTTATAACGGATGACAGTACAGTATAGAGGTTTATAACGGATGACAGTACAGTATAGAGGTTTATAACGGATGACAGGACAGTATAGAGGTTTATAACGGATGACAGTACAGTATAGAGGTTTATAACGGATGACAGTACAGTATAGAGGTTTATAATGGATGACAGTACAGTATAGAGAGGTTTATAACGGATGACAGTACAGTATAGAGGTTTATAACGGATGACAGTACAGTATAGAGGTTTATAATGGATGACAGTACAGTATAGAGGTTTATAACGGATGACAGTACAGTATAGAGAGGTTTATAACGGATGACAGTACAGTATAGAGGTTTATAACGGATGACAGTACAGTATAGAGAGGTTTATAATGGATGACAGTACAGTATAGAGAGGTTTATAACGGATGACAGTACAGTATAGAGGTTTATAATGGATGACAGTACAGTATAGAGAGGTTTATAACGGATGACAGTACAGTATAGAGGTTTATAATGGATGACAGTACAGTATAGAGAGGTTTATAACGGATGACAGTACAGTATAGAGGTTTATAATGGATGACAGTACAGTATAGAGAGGTTTATAACGGATGACAGTACAGTATAGAGAGGTTTATAACGGATGACAGTACAGTATAGAGGTTTATAACGGATGACAGTACAGTATAGAGGTTTATAACGGATGACAGTACAGTATAGAGGTTTATAACGGATGACAGTACAGTATAGATGAGAGTACAGTTTAGAGGTTTATAACGGATGACAGTACAGTATAGAGAGGTTTATAATGGATGACAGTACAGTATAGAGAGAGGTTTATAACGGATGACAGTACAGTATAGAGGTTTATAATGGATGACAGTACAGTATAGAGAGGTTTATAACGGATGACAGTACAGTATAGAGGTTTATAACGGATGACAGTACAGTATAGAGGTTTATAACGGATGACAGTACAGTATAGAGAGGTTTATAACGGATGACAGTACAGTATAGAGAGGTTTATAACGGATGACAGTACAGTATAGAGAGGTTTATAACGGATGACAGTACAGTATAGAGGTTTATAATGGATGACAGTACAGTATAGAGAGAGGTTTATAACGGATGACAGTACAGTATAGAGGTTTATAACGGATGACAGTACAGTATAGAGGTTTATAACGGATGACAGTACAGTATAGAGAGGTTTATAACGGATGACAGTACAGTATAGAGGTTTATAACGGATGACAGTACAGTATAGAGAGGTTATAACGGATGACAGTACAGTATAGAGGTTTATAACGGATGACAGTACAGTATAGAGAGGTTTATAACGGATGACAGTACAGTATAGAGAGAGGTTTATAACGGATGACAGTACAGTATAGAGGTTTATAACGGATGACAGTACAGTATAGAGAGAGGTTTATAACGGATGACAGTACAGTATAGAGAGTTTATAACGGATGACAGTACAGTATAGAGAGGTTTATAACGGATGACAGTACAGTATAGAGAGGTTTATAACGGATGACAGTACAGTATAGAGAGGTTTATAACGGATGACAGTACAGTATAGAGAGAGGTTTATAATGGATGACAGTACAGTATAGAGAGGTTTATAACGGATGACAGTACAGTATAGAGAGGTTTATAACGGATGACAGTACAGTATAGAGGTTTATAACGGATGACAGTACATAACGTGATAGTACAGTATAGAGGTTTATAACGGATGACAGTACAGTATAGAGATTTATAACGGATGACAGTACAGTATAGAGGTTTATAACGGATGACAGTACAGTATAGAGGTTTATAACGGATGACAGTACAGTATAGAGGTTTATAACGGATGACAGTACAGTATAGAGGTTTATAACGGATGACAGTACAGTATAGAGGTTTATAACGGATGACAGTACAGTATAGAGGTTTATAACGGATGACAGTACAGTATAGAGAGGTTTATAACGGATGACAGTACAGTATAGAGAGAGGTTTATAATGGATGACAGTACAGTATAGAGGTTTATAATGGATGACAGTACAGTATAGAGGTTTATAACGGATGACAGTACAGTATAGAGGTTTATAACGGATGACAGTACAGTATAGAGAGGTTTATAACGGATGACAGTACAGTATAGAGAGGTTTATAATGGATGACAGTACAGTATAGAGAGAGGTTTATAACGGATGACAGTACAGTATAGAGGTTTATAATGGATGACAGTACAGTATAGAGAGAGGTTTATAACGGATGACAGTACAGTATAGAGAGGTTTATAACGGATGACAGTACAGTATAGAGGTTTATAATGGATGACAGTACAGTATAGGGGTTTATAATGGATGACAGTACAGTATAGAGAGAGGTTTATAACGGATGACAGTACAGTATAGAGGTTTATAACGGATGACAGTACAGTATAGAGAGGTTTATAACGGATGACAGTACAGTATAGAGAGGTTTATAATGGATGACAGTACAGTATAGAGAGAGGTTTATAACGGATGACAGTACAGTATAGAGGTTTATAATGGATGACAGTACAGTATAGAGAGAGGTTTATAACGGATGACAGTACAGTATAGAGAGGTTTATAACGGATGACAGTACAGTATAGAGGTTTATAATGGATGACAGTACAGTATAGGGGTTTATAATGGATGACAGTACAGTATAGAGGTTTATAACGGATGACAGTACAGTATAGAGAGAGGGCTTCCTTTGTCTTTGAGACAGACAGACAGACAGACAGACAGACAAGACAGACAGACAGACAGACAGACAGACAGACAGACAGACAGACAGACAGACAGACAGACAGACAGACAGACAGACAGACAGACAGACAGACAGACAGACAGGACAGACATGGTCTTGCTGAAATGCACATCCCAAGGTCATTGGATCATTATGTTGCAGTAGGTGTCCCATGTTGAGTCCAGTAGTCCTGTGGTGCTTTCTGCTGGCACTGACCAACGGCCACCTGCTCACTAGGGAAAGACCACTGATTCTGCATGAAGTTGCCATAGTTACTACTGACCCCGCCCCGGTTCAGCCACTTCACACGGCCCGCCTTCAAGTTCAGCCAAATCTTGCCTCGTCCAAAAAACCTGGCTTTCGCCATACGTCCAATGGCCTTGGGAAATACGCCACCAGTTTTCACCAACCGGTTCAGCAACCGTTCAGGGCTTCCTTTGTCTTTGTGACAGATAGACCGGCCTGTGTCCCAAATTGTACCCTGTTCCCTATATAGTGCCCAACCTTTGAGCAGAACCCTGTGGGTATATACAGTGTGCCATTTGGAACGCAAACAGACACAGACAGACAGACAGACAGACAGACAGACAGACAGACAGACAGGCAGGGCTCTGGGAATTTGTTCTGAGATGCTGCGACATAACTCAACTAGCTTGGCCTAAAGCTTCAGAGAGGAATACCTATGTAAGAATGCTGTTCATCGAGTACAGCTCTGCATTTAACACCATAGTACCCTCCAAACTCATCATTAAGCTCGAGACCCTGGGTCTCGACCCCGCCCTGTGAAACTGGGTCCTTGACTTCCTGACGGGCCACTCCCAGGTGGTGAGGGTAGGCAACAACATCTCCACCCTCAACACTGGGGCCCCACAAGGGTGCGTTCTCAGCCCCCTTCTGTAGTCCCTGTTCACCCATGAATGCACGCCTCCAACTCAATCATCAAGTTTGCAGACGACACTACATTGAGTGGCTGCTGCCAACGTACTGACTCAACCCCAGCCACTTTAATAATGGAAAAATTGGATGTAATAAATGTATCACTAGCCACTTTAAACAATGCCACTTAATATAACCTACATTACTCATCTCATATGTATATACAGTACTCTATAACATCTACTGCATCTTGCCTATGCCGTTCAGCCATCACTCATTCATATATTTTTATGTACATATTATTTTTTAATATATATTTTTAATTTTACCCCTTTTTCCAATTGTGCGTCGCCCCACGGTCGCAGCCGGTTACGACAGAGCCTGGTCACGAACCCAGAGTCTCTGGTGGCACAGCTGGCGCTGCAGTACAGCGCCCTTAACCACTGCGCCACCCGGGAGGCCTTATGTACATATTCTTAATCATTTGTGTATAAGGTAGTTGTGAAACTGTTAGGTTAGATTACTTGTTAGATATTACTGTACGGTCGGAACTAGAAGCACAAGCATTTCGCTACACTCACATTAACATCTGCTACCCATGTGTATGTGACAAATTAAATTTGATTTGATTTGAACTTGGCAGGGAGCAACACATATGTTTCAGGACATGGGTGAACCCATTCATCTCATGGTGCTTGTCTAGAGGCTGAGTCCATCTGAGCACTTTGCTGGGAATGCTTGGAATGCTGGGAATGCTTGGAATGCTGGGAATGCTTGGAATGCTGGGAATGTTTGGAATGTCGGGAATGCTTGGAATGCTGGGAATGCTTGGAATGCTGGGAATGCTGGGAAAGCTTGGAATGCTGGGAATGCTGGGAATGCTGGGAACTCAAATGTGAGTAGATTTCCAATGATGGCTTTGATTTGAAACTCCAATGGGCATAACTAATCACATGCACATACACCAGTGTGTGTGTGTGTGTGTGTGTGAGTTCTCTACTGGCTCTACACATCTCTAGAATGATCTCAGAAACAAGCCTGAAAATTAAGATATAAAGAAAGTTGAGATTTTTTAGAGACATTAAAATATCTTCAAGTTTTCTGATTGAATCACAGACTCTCAGATCTCAGTGTATGGTCTCTCTCCCTCCTTGCTAACTGTGCTGTGCCCCCTCCCCCCCTCCCAGTGCCAGGCGGCGGAAGCTATTTCATTTGGCCTTGCAACAGCAAGATGAAAGATTACTCTGAGACACACTATTATGTTCTATGATGGAAGCCATACATCAAGTCTGCACTTACTGCCACACACACACACACACACACACACACACAGACACACAGACACACACAGACACACACACACACACACTTTAGATCTGATGCAGTCTCTGTGAAATGAACAACTGCTACACTAACCGTTGATTTACCGTAGCTGAATGAGATTAGGAAACGGGGCACGTGCAATCTTCTCATTCACTTGCTAAATACATGTTTCTGAAATGATGAGTAAAATACAGTATACCATTTAGCAAATGATGAGTAAAATACAGTATACAATTTAGCAAATGATGAGTAAAATACAGTATACCATTTAGCAAATGATGAGTAAAATACAGTATACCATTTAGCAAATGATGAGTAAAATACAGTATACAATTTAGCAAATGATGAGTAAAATACAGTATACCATTTAGCAAATGATGAGTAAAATACAGTATACGAGTTAGCAGATAGGACAACACATGCTCGTGTGAATCCTACACATTCTCCCCTATTCTACTGGTAACATTATGTATTTCGCTTTGACAAATCCCATCCTTGCTGTGAATAGAATGTTAGAAATATGTTTGAATAGATGAGATTTCCATTTTCATTTGTTTTTGCTTTTTACCTGTTGCGACGAGCAATCCCGTATCCGGGAGCGTAATTATAGCCTCAAGCTCATTACCATAACGCAACGTTAACTATTCATGAAAATCGCAAATGAAATTAAATAAATATATTGGCTCACAAGCTTAGCCTTTTGTTAACAACACTGTCATCTCAGATTTTCAAAAAATGCTTTTCAACCATAGCTACACAAGCATTTGTGTAAGAGTATTGATAGCTAGCATAGCATTAAGCCTAGCATTCAGCAGGCAACATTGTCACAAAAACAAGAAAAGCATTCAAATAAAATCATTTACCTTTGAAGAACTTCAGATGTTTTCAATGAGGAGACTCTCAGTTAGATAGCAAATGTTCAGTTTTTCCAAAAATATTATTTGTGTAGGAGAAATCGCTCCGTTTTGTTCATCACGTTTGGCTAAGAAAAAACCCTGAAAATTCAGTCACTTACAACGTCAAACTTTTTACCAAATTAACTCCATAATATCGACAGAAACAATGGCAAACGATGTTTAGAATCAATCCTCAAGGTGTTTTTCACATATCTATCGATGATAACAGTTGACTTTCTCTTCTGAAGAAATGGAACGCGAGATTACGCAATCATTTTACACATATGTATTCGATGATAAATCATTCGTGGCAGTTTGGTTTCTCCTCTGTTCAAAATGGAAAAATGCACGCAGCTGGAGATTACGCAATGGTTTCGACGGAGGACACCGAGCGGACACCTGGTAAATGTAGTCTCTTATGGTCAATTTTCCAATGATATGCCTACAAATATGTCACAATGCTGCAAACACCTTGGGGAAACGACAGAAAGTGTAGGCTCATTCCTGGCGCATTCACAGCCATATAAGGAGACATTGGAACACAGCGCCTCCAAAATCTGGCTCACTTCCTGTATGAAATTTCATCTTGGTTTCGCCTGTAGCATTAGTTCTGTGGCACTCACAGACAATATCTTTGCAGTTTCTATCAACTATCAACGAGCTTTTGAGAACACACCTGATTGTATTCCTGCTCAGACATTCTCCTTCCTTTTGCGTTGTTACATTTGGTGGGAACGGAGAGAGAGAGAGAGAGAGAGAGATACAGAGAGAGAGAGAGAGAGAGAGAGAGAGAGAGAGAGACAGAGAGAGAGAGAGAGAGAGAGAGAGAGAGAGAGAGAGAGTCAGAGAGAGAGTCAGAGAGAGAGAGAGAGAGAGAGAGAGAGAGACAGAGAGACAGAGAGAGAGAGAGAGAGTCAGAGAGAGAGAGAGAGAGAAAAAAGACAGAGAGCGAGAGAGAGACAGACAGAGAAAGAAAGAAAAGACAGAGAGCGAGAGAGAGACAGACAGAGAAAGAAAGAAAAGATTGGGTAGATTGATGCGTATTTCAGTTCTTTCTTTAAAATAGCTGTGTAGTTTCCTCCCAGACGGGTTTTATTCAGAGCTTCGTCTGTAGATGTCAGGATCCAGATCATTATATATTAAAAGGCTGGTTGTTTGTTGTTGAGCCAGCATGCTGTAATTACACTAAACACAATTTGGATCCTTGCAAACACCAGTACGTTAAAGCAGCTAGTGCCTGCAGCGCTGTGTTGTCTGGGCAGCTGTGTTCTATTCTATATATCTACTCTACTTTTCTTAACGGCCAGCCACAAGAGAAGTGTAAAACAGGTGAATATGTCCCCTGTTTAAACCAAACAGGGGACATATTCACCTGTTTTACACTTCTCTTGTCTGTTACTTGACTTACACCAGACAGGATCCTATACCCGACACATTCCTGATCAAAACCTGGCCACATCTAATGGTGCTTTTCAATCAGGTTGTTGTATTGCCAGTCCTGCCAGTTCGTTCAGATCACATATCACGTTCTCCTTTTGCGATGGCTTGCCATGATGCAGAGTATTGCTCTTGTATCCTTTTTTTTTTGCCAAATACCAGATATCTATAGTGTACTACAATATCTCTTTGGTTTGACTAGTAATTGAATAATTGACACGTTAAATGTTATTGTAACACTGCCTTGTTTTATTGTTCCATGGCCTAGTAACACCGTGTCTGGTTTTATTGTTCCATGGCCTAGTAACACACTGTCTGGTTTTATTGTTCCATGGCCTAGTAACAAACTGTCTGGTTTTATTGTTCCATGGCATTGTAACACTGTCTGGTTTTATTGTTCCATTGCCTAGTAACACACTGTCTGGTTTTATTGTTCCATGGCCTAGTAACACACTGTCTGGTTTTATTGTTCCATGGCCTTGTAACACTGTGTCTGGTTTTATTGTTCCATGGCCTAGTAACACTGTCTGGTTTTATTGTTCCATGGCCTAGTAACACTGTCTGGTTTTATTGTTCCATGGCCTAGTAACACTGTCTGGTTTTATTGTTCCATGGCCTAGTAACACTGTCTGGTTTTATTGTTCCATGGCCTAGTAACACTGTGTCTGGTTTTATTGTTCCATGGCCTTGTAACACTGTGTCTGGTTTTATTGTTCCATGGCCTAGTAACGCTGTCTGGTTTTATTGTTCCATGGCCTTGTAACACTGTGTCTGGTTTTATTGTTCCATGGCCTAGTAACACTGTCTGGTTGTATTGTTCCATGGCCTAGTAACACTGTCTGGTTTTATTGTTCCATGGCCTAGTAACACTGCCTTGATTTATTGTTCCATGGCCTCGTAACACTGTGTCTGGTTTTATTGTTCCATGGCCTAGTAACACTGTCTGGTTTTATTGTTCCATGGCCTAGTAACACTGTGTCTGGTTTTATTGTTCCATGGCCTAGTAACACTGTCTGGTTTTATTGTTCCATGGCCTAGTAACACTGTGTCTGGTTTTATTGTTCCATGGCCTAGTAACACTGTCTGGTTTTATTGTTCCATGGCCTTGTAACACTGTGTCTGGTTTTATTGTTCCATGGCCTAGTAACACTGTCTGGTTGTATTGTTCCATGGCCTTGTAACACTGTCTGGTTTTATTGTTCCATGGCCTAGTAACACTGTCTGGTTGTATTGTTCCATGGCCTTGTAACACTGTCTGGTTGTATTGTTCCATGGCCTTGTAACACTGTCTGGTTTTATTGTTCCATTGCCTAGTAACACTGTGTCTGGTTTTATTGTTCCATGGCCTAGTAACACTGTCTGGTTTTATTGTTCCATGGCCTAGTAACACTGTGTCTGGTTTTATTGTTCCATGGCCTCGTAACACTGCCTTGTTTTATTGTTCCATGGCCTAGTAACACTGTGTCTGGTTTTATTGTTCCATGGCCTAGTAACACTGTCTGGTTTTATTGTTCCATGGCCTAGTAACACTGTGTCTGGTTTTATTGTTCCATGGCCTAGTAACACTGTGTCTGGTTTTATTGTTCCATGGCCTAGTAACACTGTGTCTGGTTTTATTGTTCCATGGCCTAATAACACTGTGTCTGGTTTTATTGTTCCATAGCCTAGTAACACTGTGTCTGGTTTTATTGTTCCATGGCCTAGTAACACTGTCTGGTTTTATTGTTCCATGGCCTTGTAACACTGTGTCTGGTTTTATTGTTCCATGGCCTAGTAACACTGTCTGGTTGTATTGTTCCATGGCCTTGTAACACTGTCTGGTTTTATTGTTCCATGGCCTAGTAACACTGTCTGGTTTTATTGTTCCATTGCCTAGTAACACACTGTCTGGTTTTATTGTTCCATGGCCTAGTAACACACTGTCTGGTTTTATTGTTCCATGGCCTTGTAACACTGTGTCTGGTTTTATTGTTCCATGGCCTAGTAACACTGTCTGGTTTTATTGTTCCATGGCCTTGTAACACTGTGTCTGGTTTTATTGTTCCATGGCCTAGTAACACTGTCTGGTTGTATTGTTCCATGGCCTTGTAACACTGTCTGGTTTTATTGTTCCAAGGCCTAGTAACACTGTCTGGTTGTATTGTTCCATGGCCTTGTAACACTGTCTGGTTGTATTGTTCCATTGCCTTGTAACACTGTCTGGTTTTATTGTTCCATTGCCTAGTAACACTGTGTCTGGTTTTATTGTTCCATGGCCTTGTAACACTGTCTGGTTTTATTGTTCCATTGCCTAGTAACACTGTGTCTGGTTTTATTGTTCCATGGCCTAGTAACACTGTCTGGTTTTATTGTTCCATGGCCTAGTAACACTGTGTCTGGTTTTATTGTTCCATGGCCTCGTAACACTGCCTTGTCTTATTGTTCCATGGCCTAGTAACACTGTGTCTGGTTTTATTGTTCCATGGCCTAGTAACACTGTCTGGTTTTATTGTTCCATGGCCTAGTAACACTGTGTCTGGTTTTATTGTTCCATGGCCTAGTAACACTGTGTCTGGTTTTATTGTTCCATGGCCTAGTAACACTGTGTCTGGTTTTATTGTTCCATGGCCTAGTAACACTGTGTCTGGTTTTATTGTTCCATGGCCTAGTAACACTGTCTGGTTTTATTGTTCCATGGCCTAGTAACACTGTGTCTGGTTTTATTGTTCCATGGCCTAGTAACACTGTCTGGTTTTATTGTTCCATGGCCTTGTAACACTGTGTCTGGTTTTATTGTTCCATGGCCTAGTAACACTGTCTGGTTGTATTGTTCCATGGCCTAGTAACACTGTCTGGTTTTATTGTTCCATGGCCTTGTAACACTGTCTGGTTGTATTGTTCCATGGCCTTGTAACACTGTCTGGTTTTATTGTTCCATTGCCTAGTAACACTGTGTCTGGTTTTATTGTTCCATGGCCTAGTAACACTGTCTGGTTTTATTGTTCCATGGCCTAGTAACACTGTGTCTGGTTTTATTGTTCCATGGCCTAGTAACACTGTCTGGTTTTATTGTTCCATGGCCTAGTAACACTGTGTCTGGTTTTATTGTTCCATGGCCTAGTAACACTGTGTCTGGTTTTATTGTTCCATGGCCTAGTAACACTGTGTCTGGTTTTATTGTTCCATGGCCTAGTAACACTGTGTCTGGTTTTATTGTTCCATGGCCTAGTAACACTGTCTGGTTTTATTGTTCCATGGCCTAGTAACACTGTGTCTGGTTTTATTGTTCCATGGCCTAGTAACACTGTCTGGTTTTATTGTTCCATGGCCTTGTAACACTGTGTCTGGTTTTATTGTTCCATGGCCTAGTAACACTGTCTGGTTTTATTGTTCCATGGCCTAGTAACACTGTCTGGTTTTATTGTTCCATGGCCTAGTAACACTGTCTGGTTGTATTGTTCCATGGCCTTGTAACACTGTCTGGTTTTATTGTTCCATTGCCTAGTAACACTGTGTCTGGTTTTATTGTTCCATGGCCTAGTAACACTGTCTGGTTTTATTGTTCCATGGCCTAGTAACACTGTGTCTGGTTTTATTGTTCCATGGCCTCGTAACACTGCCTTGTTTTATTGTTCCATGGCCTAGTAACACTGTGTCTGGTTTTATTGTTCCATGGCCTAGTAACACTGTCTGGTTTTATTGTTCCATGGCCTAGTAACACTGTGTCTGGTTTTATTGTTCCATGGCCTAGTAACGCTGTCTGGTTGTATTGTTCCATGGCCTAGTAACACACTGTCTGGTTTTATTGTTCCATGGCCTAGTAACACTGTCTGGTTTTATTGTTCCATGGCCTAGTAACACTGTCTGGTTTTATTGTTCCATAGCGCATGACCTGTTACCAGGTCGTCAGCACAGTGTGTCGTATTGATCTGTTTAAAGTGGTGTGGAAAATATGTGACGTAGGTATTTGGAGATGCCAGAGTTATTAATCTGCTATAGAGACCCCACAGTTATTAATCTGCCTATAACACACTGTCTGTTTTATTAATCTGCTATAGTAACCCAGTTTTATTGTTCCATGGCCTAGTAACACTGCTATTGTTCCATAGATCCCTGTTACAGGTCTAATTCATTTCTGTTTAAAGTGGTGTGATCCCAGGTATTTGGAGATGCCAATTCATTTCTGCTGTGTAGATCCCACAGCTAATTCATTTCTGCTGTGAGATCCCACAGCTAATTCATTTCCTGTGTAGATCCCACAGCTAATTCATTTCCTGTGTAGATCCCACAGCTAATTCATTTCCTGTGTAGATCCCACAGCTAATTAATTTCCTGTGTAGATCCCCACAGCTAATTCATTTCCTGTGTAGATCCCCACAGCTAATTCATTTCCTGTGTAGATCCCCACAACTAATTCATTTCCTGTGTAGATCCCCACAACTAATTAATTTCCTGTGTAGATCCCCACAACTAATTAATCTGCTATTCTACATCAGTTTCAGATGGTTCTGAGTAAATTGAGTGCCTGTCTGACTGGCATAACAAGAGGAAAATGCCTGATGCACAACCACTTTTAGAAATGGCACCTTGTGTATTCTACTATTTTAACCCTCAACATTAAGATGAGATGCCGACAGTGTTCCTATTTTATCTTTTAAAGGCAACCGTTTATGTTGCTTATGCCCAGGGTTGTACATCAACTACCTGACACGGACATCTTCTATGAAAGGAATGATAATTCCCAACTACCACAGGCTGGCTGGCTGGCTGGCAGGCTGGCTGGCTGTGTAGTTTAAACCTCTCCCTAGTTCCTAGCAGTGTAGTTTAAACCTCTCCCTAGTTCCTAGCAGTGTAGTTTAAACCTCTCCCTAGCTCCTAGCAGTGTAGTTTAAACCTCTCCCTAGTTCCTAGCAGTGTAGTTTAAACCTCTCCCTAGTTCCTAGCAGTGTAGTTTAAACCTCTCCCTAGCTCCTAGCAGTGTAGTTTAAACCTCTCCCTAGCTCCTAGCAGTGTAGTTTAAACCTCTCCCTAGTTCCTAGCAGTGTAGTTTAAACCTCTCCCTAGTTCCTAGCAGTGTAGTTTAAACCTCTCCCTAGCTCCTAGCAGTGTAGTTTAAACCTCTCCCTAGTTCCTAGCAGTGTAGTTTAAACCTCTCCCTAGTTCCTAGCAGTGTAGTTTAAACCTCTCCCTAGCTCCTAGCAGTGTAGTTTAAACCTCTCCCTAGCTCAAAACAGTGTAGTTTAAACCTCTCCCTAGCTCCTAACAGTGTAGTTTAAACCTCTCCCTAGCTCCTAACAGTGTAGTTTAAACCTCTCCCTAGCTCCTAACAGTGTAGTTTAAACCTCTCCCTAGCTGGAAGGAGTTAGTGACACCTTAGACCTAACAAGGCAGTTTCCCTGGAACTCTCAGCCTCCTCGCATAAGGTTCAGGTGCAGCCAGCCAGCCAGCCAGCCAGCCAGCCAGCCAGCCGAGGCAGCCAGCCAGCCAGCCAGCCGAGGCAGCCAGCCAGCCAGCCAGCCGAGGCAGCCAGCCAGCCGAGGCAGCCAGCCAGCCAGCCAGCCGAGGCAGCCAGCCAGCCAGCCAGCCGAGGCAGCCAGCCAGCCAGCCAGCCAGCCGAGGCAGCCAGCCAGCCGAGGCAGCCAGCCAGCCAGCCAGCCAGCCGAGGCAGCCAGCCAGCCAGCCAGCCGAGGCCCAGCCAGCCAGCCAGCCAGCCAGCCAGCCATCCGAGGCAGCACCACACTTCTGCTGCTGTACATCACCTGCCTGCCACACTGACAGCTCATACAAACGGTGGCTCGTTCACAGTTACCTCCTTCTACACCATATAGGCAGGAACTCACAAATACTGACACCAATTACTCAGCTCAAACCTCCGCTGTCTATCGCCTATCCTTTCATCATCAAATCAGATATTGGCGTGCTATTTGTGTAATGTGTTCAGGGCAGGACGTCTTTAACATGTCTTGACCAGACAGAATGAAAGGTCTGTATGAAGGATCTGGTTCAGGGTACGAAAAGAAAACGCAGAATATTACTTGTAGGTACAAAGGCCGAGCGACGGATGGAGAAGGCCGAGCGACGGACGGAGAAGGCCGAGCGACGGACGGAGAAGGCCGAGCGACGGATGGAGAAGGCCGAGCGACGGATGGAGAATGCCGAGCGATGGATGGAGAAGGCCGAGCGACGGACGGAGAAGGCCGAGCGACGGATGGAGAAGACCGAGCGGCGGACGGAGAAGGCCGAGCGAGGGATCGAGAAGACCGAGCGGCGGACGGAGAAGGCCGAGCGACGGATGGAGAAGGCCGAGCGACGGATGGAGAATGCCGAGCGATGGATGGAGAAGGCCGAGCGACGGATGGAGAAGGCCGAGCGACGGACGGAGAAGGCCGAGCGACGGGCGGAGAAGGCCGAGCGACGGACGGAGAAGGCATACTGGCATAGAGCAGTAGAGGGAGGCGCTAAGCAGAAGTTGCACCACATTGGTAAAAAAAGAATGTTAATACACTTTTGCCTTTTTTTAAATGTTATTTCGTTCAATTCTACATCAGTTTAATAAATGACTGGAGGTTTTTTAGCAGAACATTTCTTAATAAAACACAAATGTGAGATAAATATAAACAGCCTTGTCTTGAAGCCATCAACAGCCTCGGTGTTCAGAGGAAGAACATACTGTACAGTATCAGGATGGAAATTATAATCCTAAAATATCTTCCCCTTTTCACTGATTCACCCAACGAGGAGCAGCTCACTCTCCGGCGAATGGCCGACCCACTCGTGCCAAAAGCTTATCTCTCTTGTTTTACTTTGTAACACCGCACTGGTGGTGCGGGAAGCACTGGTGGGAAGCACTGTGGGAAGCACTGGTGGGAAGCCCTGTGGGAAGCACTGGGAAGCCCTGTGGGAAGCACTGGTGGGAAGCCCTGTGGGAAGCACTGGTGGGAAGCCCTGTGGGAAGCACTGTGGGAAGAACTGTGGGAAGCACTGTGGGAAACACTGGTGGTGTGAGAAGCACTGTGGGAAGCACTGTGGGAAGCACTGTGGGAAACACTGGTGGTGTGAGAAGCACTGTGGGAAGCACTGTTGGAAACACTGGTGGTGTGAGAAGCACTGTGGGAAGCACTGTGGGAAACACTGGTGGTGTGAGAAGCACTGTGGGAAGCACTGTGGGAAGCACTGTGGGAAACAAAGTGGGAAGCACTGTGGGAAGCACTGTGGGAAGCACTGAATTAGGAGACGGCCTCACCCTGCGTCTCTTGATGATATGCCACATATTCCCATGGAGGATCTGTGACTGGGTGTTATTGAATGGGGGTCTTATTGAATGGGGGTCTTATTGAATGGGGGTCTTGTTGAATGGCGGTCTTATTGAATGGGGTCTTGTTGAATGGGGGTCTTATTGAATGGGGGTCTTATTGAATGGGGGTCTTGTTGAATGGGGTCTTATTGAATGGGGTCTTATTGAATGGGGGTCTTATTGAATGGGGTTCTTATTGAATGGGGTTCTTATTGAATGGGGTCTTGTTGAATGGGGGTCTTGTTGAATGGGGGTCTTGTTGAATGGGGGTCTTATTGAATGGGGGTCTTGTTGAATGGGGTCTTATTGAATGGGGTCTTATTGAATGGGGTCTTGTTGAATGGGGTCTTATTGAATGGGGGTCTTGTTGAATGGGGTCTTGTTGAATGGGGGTCTTATTGAATGGGGTCTTATTGAATGGGGTCTTGTTGAATGGGGTCTTATTGAATCTTGTTGAATGGGTGTCTTGTTGAATGGGGTCTTATTGAATGGGGGTCTTGTTGAATGGGGTCTTGTTGAATGGGGTCTTGTTGAATGAGGGTCTTGTTGAATGGGGTCTTATTGAATGAGGGTCTTGTTGAATGGGGGTCTTATTGAATGGGGTCTTGTTGAATGGGGTCTTATTGAATGGGGGTCTTATTGAATGGGGGTCTTGTTGAATGGGGTTCTTATTGAATGGGGGTCTTGTTGAATGGGGTCTTGTTGAATTTGAATGGGGTCTTGTTGAATGGGGGTCTTGTTGAATGGGGGTCTTGTTGAATGGGGGTCTTATTGAATGGGGGTCTTATTGAATGGGGGTCTTGTTGAATGGGGTCTTGTTGAATGGGGGTCTTATTGAATGGGGGTCTTGTTGAATGGGGGTCTTGTTGAATGGGGGTCTTATTGAATGGGGTCTTATTGAATGGGGTCTTGTTGAATGGGGGTCTTGTTGAATGGGGTCTTGTTGAATGGGGTCTTATTGAATGGGGGTCTTGTTGAATGGGGGTCTTGTTGAATGGGGGTCTTGTTGAATGAGGGTCTTGTTGAATGGGGGTCTTATTGAATGAGGGTCTTGTTGAATGGGGGTCTTGTTGAATGGGGGTCTTATTGAATGGGGGTCTTGTTGAATGGGGGTCTTGTTGAATGGGGGTCTTGTTGAATGGGGGTCTTATTGAAGAAGGGAAGGAGGGTGTTCTATCACTCTCAACTCTCACTCATACTAGGATACTGAATATATTCAGACAGTCACATCTCACTCATACTAGGATACTGAATATATTCAGACAGTCACGTTTCATCCGTGATATTGTATTAGCATTACATTTGACTCTCTGACCTTGTTTATAGCCTCTGGGATTGAAATGATGTGATGCTGTGTCGGATCTAGTTCACAAAACATGTTGGAGACACGAGAATGTCAGTTGATTAAATTTTGTTTAGACGATTTTACAACGTGAGCCACCCGTTGTCACTTTTGAACTTTTGATTCGATTATTTTTCTTGGAAACAAACTGGATGCAAAAGATTATCCCAGAATATGCTCTTTTCACGTAAACAGAAACATCCTGCTCTGGATTATTTTTGTTTATAAAAACACTTTGTTAGAGATTTGACCGAACAACGGATTTAACTGTTCAACTGCTTTTGTACTGTTATATGCTGTTGTTGTTTTCTTGTTTTTCAACCAAAGCTTTGCTTCAAATTCCTGCCGATGTGCGGGGGCGGGGGGGCTACATGTTGGTCAAGGTAGTTGAGGTAATATGTACATGTAGGTGGAGTTATTAAAGATAGATAATAAACACAGATTAGCAGCAGCGTAAAAAAGAGGGCGGGGGTCAATGCAAATCGTTCGGGTAGCCATTTTGATTAGCTGTTCCAGGAGTCTTATGGCTTGGGGGGTAGAAGCTGTTAAGAAATCATTTTGAACCTAGACTTGGCGCTCCGGTACCACCACTTGCCGTGCGGTAGCAGAGAAAACTATGCCCAGGATGGCTGGAGTTTTTGGATATTTTTAGGGCCTTCCTCTGACACCGCCTGGTATCTGGATGGCACGAAGCTTGGCCCCAGTGGTTTACTTATTAGCAGTACACACTACCCTCTATTTAATTTTACCTTTATTTAACTAGGCAAGTCAGTTAAGAACAGATTCTTATTTTCAATGACGGCCTAGGAACAGTGGGTTAACTGCCTGTTCAGGGGCAGAACGACAGATTTGTACCTTGTCAGCTCGGGGATTCGAACTTGCAACCTTTCGGTTACTAGTCCAACGCTATAGAACCTTGCGGTCGGAGGCAGTGATTCAACCAGTCTGGATGCTCTCAATGTTGCAGCTGTAGAACCTTATGAGGATCTTAGGACCCATGACAAATCTCAGTCTCCTGAGGGGGAATAGGCCGTCTTCACGACTGTTTTGGTGTGTTTGGATCATGACAGTTTGTGGACACCAAGGAGATTGTAGCTCTCAACCAGCTCCACTCCAGCCCGTCGATGAGAATGGGGACGTGTTCAGCCATCCTTTTCCTGTAGTCCACGATCAAATCTGTTGTCTTGATCACGTTGATCAAGTCGGTGATCAGGCCTACCACTGTTGTGTCGTCGGAAAACTTGATGATGGTGTTGGAGTTGTGCCTGGCCATGCAGTTGTGGGTGAACAGGGAGTATAGGAGGGGACTAAGCACCCACCCCTGAGGGGCCACCGTGTTGAGGATCAGCGTGGCAGATGTGTTGTTGCCTACCCTTACCACCTGGGGGCAGCCCGTCAGGAAGTTCAGGATCAGGTTGCAGAGGGAGGTGTTTAGTCCCAGGGTCCTTAGCTTAGTGATGAGCTTTGTGGGCACTATGGTGTTGAAAGCTGAGCTGTAGTCAATGAACAGCATTCTCACGTTGGTGTTTATTTTGTCCAGGTGGGAAAGGGCTGTGTGGAGTACAATAGAGATTGCATCATCTGTGCATGCTCAGAGTACAGGTCCTGGTAATCCATCTGGTCTGTTTAATGGTGTTGCTTACATCAGCTACGGAGAGTGTGATTGCACAGTCGTCCGGAACAGCTGGTGCTCTCATGCATGCTTCAGTGTTGCTTGCCTCGAAGCATGCATAGAAGTCATTAAGCTTGTCTGGTAGGCTCGTGTCACTTGGCAGCTCGCGGCTGCGCTTCCCTTTGTAGTTCGTAATAGTTTGCAAGCCTTGCCACGTCAGAGAAGCGTCGGAGCTGGTGTAGTAGGATGCAATCTTATTCCTGTATTGAGGCTTTGCCTGTTTAATGGTTCGTGGGAGGGCATAGCGGGATTTCTTAAAAGCATACGGGTTAGAGTCCCACTCCTTGAAACCAGCAACTCTACCCTTTAGTGCGGATGTTGCCTGTAATCCATGGCTTCTGGTTGGGGTATGTACGTACGGTCACTGTGGGTACGATGTCATCAATGCACTTATTGATGAAGGCGGTGACTGAGGTTATACTCGTCATCAGAGGAATCCCGGAACATATTCCAGTCTGATTGCAAAACAGTCCTGTAGTTTAGCATCTGTATCATCTGACCACTTCTGTATTCATCAAGTCACTGATATTTCCTGCTTTAGTTTTAGCTTGTAAGCAGGAATCAGGAGGATAGAATTATGATCAGATTCGCATCTCTTCTTTATGCAAATGACAGGGATTTGGGCCTGGTCCGGTATAAGCAGTAAATCCTTCGCGTCCGGCTTTGCGTCCAGCTACGCGTCCAGTTCAAGGTTGTCTGATGTCCAGAAGTTATTGTCGGTCGTAAGAGACGGTGGCAGAAACATTATGTACAAAATAAGTTACAAACAACGGGAGGGAAAAAACACACACAAAATACCACAATTGGAGCCCGTAAAATGGCAGCCATCTCCCTCCGGCTCCATTTCAGATCGTTCTGAAATGCAATAACATTCATTCTGACATCCTGAGTTGAATAGTGCCACTTGTACAGTCAGGATTGTAATAGAACTACAGAGGACTATCGGACAATTCTATATTTATATTATTATTATGGATATATATATATATACAGTATATATATATACTACTGTTATTCTAACATCACAGTAAAACAATGTCAATAGAATCACTGTTGATTGTCCTTCACAGTATTACCTGTGGTCGCCACGGAAACCAGACATGATTGATATCACACCACGTAGAGCCAACCAATCACACCACGTAGAGCTGGAGACCCAACCAATCCCCTTCCTAGAACAAACCGCCATGCTTTTAGATATCAGATCTGCCTGTTTCACACTGTCCCCCCCCCCCCCCCCCCCATCTCAACGGAATTAGCATGTTCACTGAATGAATCAACAATTCATTGTACACGCAGTGAATTGTATATTGAATGTAGGTGTTAATGCATCACTCCTCAGAACACACAGGACTTGGCCTAATGAATAGCACACTGATGACATTGGTGGAAACAAGCGGATTGCTTGGATCAGCAATTATGCCTGTTGCTTGTTGACATGTGACTAAACTAAATTAATGGCTTCAGAGAGAGAAAGAGGGAGGGGGGCGGGATCCCAAATGGCACCCTATTCCCTATGTAGTGTTCACTGATTTTGACCACAGTTTATAGACCCTGGTCAAAAGTAGTGTACTATATAGGGAATAGGGTGCCGTTTGGGACAAATAAAGAGACTGACTGCTTTGTCCACAACTGTGACATTGACATTGCTCCATATCCATGAGAGAGAGAAAGAGAGAGAGAAAGAGAGAAAGAGAAAGAGAAAGAGAGAGAGAAAGAGAGAGAGAGAGAGAGAGAGAGAGAGAGAGAGAGAGAGAGAGAGAGAGAGAGAGAGAGAGAAAGAGAGAGAGAGAGAGAGAGAGAGAGAGAGAGAGAGAGAGAGAGAGAGAGAAAGAGAGAGAGAGAGAGAAAGAGAGAAAGAGAGAGAGAGGTGTCTCTCACAGTGACTGCCTCGTCCACAGTTGTGACATTGACATTGCTCCATATCCATCCATAAATCAACCGTCCCAGTCATGTCCTTGTGCTTAATGCCATTGGAGATGCGTGGTTTGAAAAGCGTGGATGTTATGTCTGGATTAGGATCCAGAATTCCTAGAATAATCATTCCTTTTTCCATGTATACAAGACACGATGATGCTTTAGCTAACATGTCTTTGGTCCAAAAGAACAATAAGACATCCTATAAAGAGAAGAGAGGAAAAAACATTTGATATAATCTTTAAATCCGTTTCCAATCAAGAACAAAGAGTAAAACAATCAGATTAGGCGCTTTAAGCAGACTTGACCCTTCAGAATCTGCCCCTAGAAGTCCTGTGACCTCTTGGTTTAAATACAGGATTTGTCCCATACAGAAACCTAGACAGTGGTACCATAGGGAAGATATCTTCACATCTGCTTTTCACCAGGTGACAGAGCTACCTCTTCTCACCACCACCTCTCCTCTACCTCTCTATGTCTGTCCCGTCCACATCTGTTTATATACGGCAACAAATCTGTGGTTGATGCATCTTGTTGATGTGGCCCTACAGTCATTATCCCCATAGAGGTGAACACTGCTCCATTCCTCCCAGCCACTAGAGATCTCCTTCCCCAGATGAAAAGTTGATGGATTGTATAACGCGTTAACCGCCTAGCGATCATATGGAATAAAACACTGATTGACCTTTCAAATGCCTTTAAAACCAAAGCCCTGATTCACGGTGAAATGAATACAAGGACTTCTGAAGAAACAAACTGTGAAACTAGAACGTTCCACCTGGGTCGTTCCACCTGGGTCGTTCCACCTGGGTAGGTCCACCTGGGTCGTTCCACCTGGGTAGTTCCACCTGGGTAGTTCCACCTGGGTCGTTCCACCTGGGTCGTTCCACCTGGGTAGTTCCAACGGACCCCCCGCACCAATCCCACCCCACACCCCACACCAATCCCACCCCACACCAATCCCACCCCACACCAATCCCACCCCACACCAATCCCACCTCACCCCCGCACCAATCCCACCCCACACCCCACACCAATCCCACCCCACACCCCACACCAATCCCACCCCACACCCCCGCACCAATCCCACCCCACACCCCGCACCAATCCCACCCCACACCAATCCCACCCCACACCAATCCCACCCCACACCAATCCCACCCACACCAATCCCACCCCACACCAATCCCACCCCACACCAATCCCACCCCACACCAATCCCAATCCCACCCCCACACCCCACACCAATCCCACCCCACACCAATCCCACCCCACACCCCACACCAATCCCACCCCAATCACCCCACACCAATCCCACCCCACCCCACCCCCGCACCAATCCCACCCCACACCCCGCACCAATCCCACCCCACACCAATCCCACCCCACACCAATCCCACCCACACCCCACACCAATCCCACACCACACCAATCCCACCCCACACCCCACACCAATCCCACCCCACACCAATCCCACCCCACACCCCACACCAATCCCACCCCACACCAATCCCACCCCACACCCCACACAAATCCCACCCCACACCAATCCCACCCCACACCCCACACCAATCCCACGCCACACCAATCCCACCCCACACCTCACACCAATCCCACCCCACACCCCACACCAATCCCACCTTACACCCCGCACCAATCCCACCTCACACCCCGCACCAATCCCACCCCACACCCCGCACCAATCCCACCCCATACCCCACACCAATCCCACCCCACACCCCACACCAATCCCACACCAATCCCACCCACACCCCACACCAATCCCACACCACACCAATCCCACCCCACACCCCACACCAATCCCACCCCAGACCCCGCATCAATCCCACCCCACACCCCACACCAATCCCACCCCATACCCCACACCAATCCCAAACCACACCCCACACCAATCCCACACCAATCCCACCCCACACCCCACACCAATCCCACCCCTGAGTATACAGTATCAGTTCTCTATGTTTGACAACTAGTATGGAGCTGTGGCTTGGATTATTGTTTCTTTCTATGTTAATGTATTTTCAGTGAATTTGGTGATGTTTTTCCCCACTGTTCAGAGAAATTAGTCTTTGAAGTTGTTAGGTTTATGTCCCATCCTACATCCTGATCTTACCATGT
This sequence comes from Oncorhynchus nerka, assembly GCF_034236695.1. Classification (NCBI taxonomy): domain Eukaryota; kingdom Metazoa; phylum Chordata; class Actinopteri; order Salmoniformes; family Salmonidae; genus Oncorhynchus; species Oncorhynchus nerka. Next base: position 4,033,730 of record NC_088399.1, read on the forward strand.
TCTGACCACTAGATGGTGCTGTTCCTGCTATTAGGTGATTTTTTAAATTTGTTTATTGTAAACCACACAGAGTAACGTAGTGGACTGGACCATCTTTCACTGAGCATTTGGATTGCAGCCTAAACTGTGCACCGTTGCAATTTCTTTACCCAAAAGCCTTTGCGACACGAAAGACTGGGTTTAGTGAAACAGTAATGCAATGTATGTAAATACGAATGCATGAAACTATGATTCATGATGCTGAAGCCATACTGATTAATTGCAATGCAGATATATTTTGCATTTCTCAAGTAATATTTAAGTGCTGTTACACCATTGGCCAAGAGACAGACTCAGTCTGCAGCTTCAGTGTAAAAGTTGACTTTGCACTCAGAAACCAAATGACTGACATAATGACTGGCATAATGACTGGCATATTGACTGACATATTGACTGACATAATGACTGTCATAATGACTGGCATAATGACTGGCATAATGACTGACATAATGCCTGACATAATGACTGGCATATTGACTGGCATAATGACTGGCATATTGACTGACATATTGACTGACATATTGACTGGCATAATGACTGGCATATTGACTGACATATTGACTGACATAATGCCTGACATAATGACTGGCATATTGACTGACATATTGACTGACATAATGCCTGACATAATGACTGGCATATTGACTGGCATAATGACTGGCATATTGACTGACATATTGACTGACATATTGACTGGCATAATGACTGGCATATTAACTGACATATTGACTGACATAATGACTGACATAATGACTGGCATATTGACTGACATAATGACTGGCATATTAACTGACATATTGACTGACATATTGACTGACATATTGACTGACATAATGACTGACATATTGACTGACATAATGACTGGCATATTAACTGACATATTGACTGACATATTGACTGACATAATGACTGGCATATTAACTGACATATTGACTGACATAATGACTGACATAATGACTGGCATATTGACTGACATAATGACTGACATAATGACTGGCATATTGACTGACATATTGACTGGCATATTGACTGACATATTGACTGACATATTGACTGACATATTGACTGGCATAATGACTGGCATATTGACTGACATATTGACTGACATAATGCCTGACATATTAACTGACATATTGACTGACATATTGACTGACATATTGACTGACATAATGACTGACATATTGACTGACATAATGACTGGCATATTAACTGACATATTGACTGACATAATGACTGACATAATGACTGGCATATTGACTGACATAATGACTGGCATATTAACTGACATATTGACTGACATATTGACTGACATATTGACTGACATAATGACTGACATATTGACTGACATAATGACTGGCATATTAACTGACATATTGACTGACATATTGACTGACATAATGACTGGCATATTAACTGACATATTGACTGACATAATGACTGACATAATGACTGGCATATTGACTGACATAATGACTGACATAATGACTGGCATATTGACTGACATATTGACTGGCATATTGACTGACATATTGACTGACATATTGACTGACATATTGACTGGCATAATGACTGGCATATTGACTGACATATTGACTGACATAATGCCTGACATAATGACTGGCATATTGACTGACATATTGACTGACATAATGCCTGACATAATGACTGGCATATTGACTGGCATAATGACTGGCATATTGACTGACATATTGACTGACATATTGACTGGCATAATGACTGGCATATTAACTGACATATTGACTGACATAATGACTGACATAATGACTGGCATATTGACTGGCATATTAACTGACATATTGACTGACATATTGACTGACATATTGACTGACATAATGACTGACATATTGACTGACATAATGACTGGCATATTAACTGACATATTGACTGACATATTGACTGACATAATGACTGGCATATTAACTGACATATTGACTGACATAATGACTGGCATATTGACTGACATAATGACTGACATAATGACTGGCATATTGACTGGCATAATGACTGACATATTGACTGGCATAATGACTGACAAATTGACTGACATAATGACTGGCATATTGACTGGCATAATGACTGACATATTGACTGGCATATTGACTGACATAATGACTGACATAATGCCTGACAATGACAAAAATTGACTGACATGTTTACTAATATATTGACATATTTCTATAACAGCAGATTATGTGCTGAGAGAAACAATACTCTTCCAATATATTTAATTCGATATCACTCACTAAAGAGGATTACACTGTCTGAAGAGGATTACACTGACTGAAGAGGATTACACTGTCTGAAGAGGATTACACTGACTGATGGGGATTACACTGACTGAAGAGGATTACACTGACTGAAGGGGATTACACTGACTGAAGAGGATTACACTGACTGAAGAGGATTACACTGACTGAAGGGGATTACACTGACTGAAGACATTACACTGACTGAAGGGGATTACACTGACTGAAGACATTACACTGACTGAAGGGGATTACACTGACTGAAGAGGATTACACTGACTGAAGAGGATTACACTGACTGAAGGGGATTACACTGACTGAAGGGGATTACACTGACTGAAGAGGATTACACTGACTGAAGGGGATTACACTGACTGAAGGGGATTACACTGACTGAAGGGGATTACACTGACTGAAGGGGATTACACTGACTGAAGAGGATTACACTGACTGAAGGGGATTACACTGACTGAAGGGGATTACACTGACTGAAGACATTACACTGACTGAAGGGGATTACACTGACTGAAGACATTACACTGACTGAAGAGGATTACACTGACTGAAGGGGATTACACTGACTGAAGGGGATTACACTGACTGAAGGGGATTACACTGACTGAAGACATTACACTGACTGAAGAGGATTACACTGTCTGAAGGGGATTACACTGACTGAAAGGGGATTACACTGACTGAAGAGGATTACACTGACTGAAGAGGATTATACTGACTGAAGGGGATTACACTGACTGAAGGGGATTACACTGACTGAAGAGGATTACACTGTCTGAAGGGGATTACACTGACTGAAGACATTACACTGACTGAAGAGGATTATACTGACTGAAGACATTACACTGACTGAAGAGGATTACACTGACTGAAGGGGATTACACTGATGAAGACATTACACTGACTGAAGGGGATTACACTGACTGAAGACATTACACTGACTGAAGGGGATTACACTGACTGAAGACATTACACTGACTGAAGAGGATTACACTGACTGAAGGGGATTACACTGATGAAGACATTACACTGACTTGACCAAAGACAAAGCAGGCTTCCTCATGTAGAGCACAGCCTAGCCAAAAGTGTATCAGTTGACAAACTAGAATGTTGACCAAACAATTACTGTTATTTGGCAGTAGGCTATACTATGGTAACTCACTCTAAGAGCATACTGCTGTGGACAGGCTATGGCTGGTTCCCCACCAAATTGGAACTAGGTCTAAACCCTGTATTTGGTGTCAGAGGAGAGGCTAACTGATGTGTTACTGAGAGAATACTGTGGATAGGTCACAGCTGTTTCCTTGCGTAGCCTAGAAGAGAAGAATCGGGCCAAAGCCATGTTGAGTAGGAAGTTAGGTCTAGAACCTGTATTCCGTATCAGAGAGAGGAACCATGTTGAGTAGGAAGTTGGGTCTAGACCCTGTATTCAGTATCAGAGAGAAACCATGTTGAGAAGGACCCTGTAGTCAGTATCAGAGAGAGGAACCATGATGAGTAGGAAGTTGTCTAAACCATGTAGTCAGTATCAGAGAGAGGAACCATGTTGAGTAGGAACCATGTTGGGTCTAGACCCTCTAGTCAGTATCAGAGAGAGGAACCATGTTGAGTAGGAAGTTGGATCTAGTCCCTGTAGTCAGTATCAGAGAGAGGAACCATGTTGAGTAGGAAGTTGGGTCTAGACCCTGTAGTCAGTATCAGAGAGAGGAACCATGTTGGGTCTAGACCCTGTAGTCAGTATCAGAGAGAGGAACCATGTTGAGTAGGTAGTTGGGTCTAGACCCTGTAGTCAGTATCAGAGAGAGGAACCATGTTGAGTAGGAAGTTGGGTCTAGACCCTGTATTCAGTATCAGAGAGAGGAACCATGTTGAGTAGGACCCTGTAGTCAGTATCAGAGAGAGGAACCATGATGAGTAGGAAGTTGGGTCTAGACCCTGTATTCAGTATCAGAGAGAGGAACCATGTTGATTTGGAAGTTGGGTCTAGACCCTGTAGTCAGTATCAGAGAGAGGAACCATGTTGAGTAGGAAGTTTGGTCTAGACCCTGTAGTCAGTATCAAAGAGAGGAACCATGTTGAGTAGGAAGTTGGGTCTAGACCCTGTATTCAGTATCAGAGACTTAATCCCATTACATCCCCATGTTTCTGGAAATCCCAGTGGCAGACACAGAGTGACAGGATTACATTTATTAGTGGACACGGTCATGCTTGTACTTGAGCCAGGCAGCAGGGCTACAAGTGCTGCTATTCTGGGCTGTGGGGCTTGTGCATTTCATCGTCCTGGTTGAATGGGAACACCGTTGTAGTCTGGTGTATTTTAATGTTATCTTTAGTGTATGTCCAGCATAGCGTATGAACAAGCATTACTGCTGTCGTCAACCCAGACTAGATAGATAGAAGAAAAGGTTTTCATTTAGAAGAGGAGAATAATTGTTCCGTTTTTACCTCTATGAATTCAGCGCGTAAAATAGTTATTCAATCAGGATATTGGCCTCCATCTTGCTGAACACAGGTTTTTAAATCAATATCCCCAGTACCGTTTGTCTGTGTTCGTTTCTCTTCTGTTTCATCACGGCACAAAGGTTTGTTTTCGTTGGAAGTGAAATATAATTGTTTCTAATGAATCGATCACCGTCTCATTTCCTTTGCAGTACAGTAACAGACAGAACCATGTCTACTGGTCACATGGTACAGTAACAGACAGAACCATGTCTACTGGTCACATGGTACAGTAACAGACAGAACCATGTCTACTGGTCACATGGTACAGTAACAGACAGAACCATGTCTACTGGTCACATGGTACAGTAACAACAGACAGAACCATGTCTACTGGTCACATGGTACAGTAACAGACAGAACCATGTCTACTGGTCACATGGTACAGTAAGAACAGACAGAACCATGTCTACTGGTCACATGGTACAGTAACAACAGACAGAACCATGTCTACTGGTCACATGGTACAGTAACAGACAGAACCATGTCTACTGGTCACATGGTACAGTAACAGACAGAACCATGTCTACTGGTCACATGGTACAGTAACAACAGACAGAACCATGTCTACTGGTCACATGGTACAGTAACAACAGACAGAACCATGTCTACTGGTCACATGGTACAGTAACAGACAGAACCATGTCTACTGGTCACATGGTACAGTAACAGACAGAACCATGTCTACTGGTCACATGGTACAGTAACAACAGACAGAACCATGTCTACTGGTCACATGGTACAGTAACAGACAGAACCATGTCTACTGGTCACATGGTACAGTAACAGACAGAACCATGTCTACTGGTCACATGGTACAGTAACAACAGACAGAACCATGTCTACTGGTCACATGGTACAGTAACAGACAGAACCATGTCTACTGGTCACATGGTACAGTAACAGACAGAACCATGTCTACTGGTCACATGGTACAGTAACAGACAGAACCATGTCTACTGGTCACATGGTACAGTAACAACAGACATAACCATGTCTACTGGTCACATGGTACAGTAACAGACAGAACCATGTCTACTGGTCACATGGTACAGTAACAACAGACAGAACCATGTCTACTGGTCACATGGTACAGTAACAGACAGAACCATGTCTACTGGTCACATGGTACAGTAACAACAGACATAACCATGTCTACTGGTCACATGGTACAGTAACAGACAGAACCATGTCTACTGGTCACATGGTACAGTAACAGACAGAACCATGTCTACTGGTCACATGGTACAGTAACAACAGACAGAACCATGTCTACTGGTCACATGGTACAGTAACAACAGACAGAACCATGTCTACTGGTCACATGGTACAGTAACAGACAGAACCATGTCTACTGGTCACATGGTACAGTAACAGACAGAACCATGTCTACTGGTCACATGGTACAGTAACAACAGACAGAACCATGTCTACTGGTCACATGGTACAGTAACAGACAGAACCATGTCTACTGGTCACATGGTACAGTAACAGACAGAACCATGTCTACTGGTCACATGGTACAGTAACAACAGACAGAACCATGTCTACTGGTCACATGGTACAGTAACAGACAGAACCATGTCTACTGGTCACATGGTACAGTAACAGACAGAACCATGTCTACTGGTCACATGGTACAGTAACAGACAGAACCATGTCTACTGGTCACATGGTACAGTAACAACAGACATAACCATGTCTACTGGTCACATGGTACAGTAACAGACAGAACCATGTCTACTGGTCACATGGTACAGTAACAACAGACAGAACCATGTCTACTGGTCACATGGTACAGTAACAGACAGAACCATGTCTACTGGTCACATGGTACAGTAACAACAGACAGAACCATGTCTACTGGTCACATGGTACAGTAACAGACAGAACCATGTCTACTGGTCACATGGTACAGTAACAGACAGAACCATGTCTACTGGTCACATGGTACAGTAACAGACAGAACCATGTCTACTGGTCACATGGTACAGTAACAGACAGAACCATGTCTACTGGTCACATGGTACAGTAACAACAGACAGAACCATGTCTACTGGTCACATGGTACAGTAACAGACAGAACCATGTCTACTGGTCACATGGTACAGTAACAGACAGAACCATGTCTACTGGTCACATGGTACAGTAACAGACAGAACCATGTCTACTGGTCACATGGTACAGTAACAGACAGAACCATGTCTACTGGTCACATGGTACAGTAACAGACAGAACCATGTCTACTGGTCACATGGTACAGTAACAACAGACAGAACCATGTCTACTGGTCACATGGTACAGTAACAGACAGAACCATGTCTACTGGTCACATGGTACAGTAACAGACAGAACCATGTCTACTGGTCACATGGTACAGTAACAGACAGAACCATGTCTACTGGTCACATGGTACAGTAACAACAGACAGAACCATGTCTACTGGTCACATGGTACAGTAACAACAGACAGAACCATGTCTACTGGTCACATGGTACAGTAACAACAGACAGAACCATGTCTACTGGTCACATGGTACAGTAACAGACAGAATAATGTCTACTGGTCACATGGTACAGTAACAACAGACATAACAATGTCTACTGGTCACATGGTACAGTAACAACAGACAGAACCATGTCTACTGGTCACATGGTACAGTAACAGACAGAACCATGTCTACTGGTCACATGGTACAGTAACAGACAGAACCATGTCTACTGGTCACATGGTACAGTAACAACAGACAGAACCATGTCTACTGGTCACATGGTACAGTAACAGACAGAACCATGTCTACTGGTCACATGGTACAGTAACAACAGACAGAACCATGTCTACTGGTCACATGGTACAGTAACAGACAGAACCATGTCTACTGGTCACATGGTACAGTAACAACAGACAGAACCATGTCTACTGGTCACATGGTACAGTAACAGACAGAACCATGTCTACTGGTCACATGGTACAGTAACAGCAGACAGAACCATGTCTACTGGTCACATGGTACAGTAACAGACAGAACCATGTCTACTGGTCACATGGTACAGTAACAGCAGACAGACAAACAATATAGTAAAAAAATAAATGAACAGAATCACTGAAAAAGCTTGAATAGACTGAACTGAATGGCTGTTATTTTCAGGGTAATATAAAACCCTATAGTCAACCAGACTGAATGCTAACTGATCCAGACTGAATGCTAACTGATCCAGACTGAACGCTAACTGAACCAGACTGAACGCTAACTGAACCAGACTGAACGCTAACTGAACCAGACTGAACGCTAACTGAACCAGACTGAACGCTAACTGAACCAGACTGAACACTAACTGAACCAGACTGAACGCTAACTGAACCAGACTGAACCAGACTGAACGCTAACTGAACCAGACTGAACGCTAACTGAACCAGACTGAACACTAACTGAACCAGACTGAACGCTAACTGAACCAGACTGAACGCTAACTGAACCAGACTGAACCAGACTGATCGCTAACTGAACCAGACTGAACCAGACTGAACGCTAACTGAACCAGACTGAACGCTAACTGATCCAGACTGAACCAGACTGAACGCTAACTGATCCAGACTGAACGCTAACTGAACCAGACTGAACGCTAACTGAACCAGACTGAACACTAACTGAACCAGACTGAACCAGACTGACTGAACACTAACTGAACCAGACTGAACCAGACTGACTAGTGTGACCGTGTCCCAAATCCCACCCTACTCCGTACATACAGCTGCTCTGCCTTCCAGGTTCTTCTCATTCAGTCTGACGTTAATGTAGGTCACCTCTAACCAGGTTTTTAATTTGGATGAATCCGGTTGCTCTACACCCACATGGACGAGTGTGGCCTTCCGGGTCCCGTTCCTCAAGTCAGTGAGTCAACACAGGAAGGAGCAATGGATGGATAGTTCATTTATTTCCCAAAGCTGCAATGATGGGACACACACACAGTATGGATGAATGATCGGTAGGATCATAACTAGATCCGGATATAAATAGCACTCCCACAGCAATTCTCCATAAATCTGCTGTCTAATATACTAACAAACAAAAAAACTATCGAAATGTCTATCAAAGTCCTTGTGATCCTATAGTGGATTTAAACATTTCTAACTATTCGTAATTTCCTGTAATAAAAATAAATCCATCGTTTCCATGTGTAATGTCAAATTTACAATGTCATACATTTATAGTATTCAAAATATATCAAAATTAACTTGAACTTGTGGCGAAAAAATATATTACACCTAGATTGTTCCCACATATTTTCCTAAGCTTACAAATCCAGGCTAATATGCTTGCTGGTGCTCTTGAGTTTATAAAACATATACTTTATACATTTGTCATAAACTACTTGCAATGATCAGTAGTCAACAGGATGTAATGTAGTTAGCTACCAACTTCAAAGAGGAGTTTTAGCAAGAATAAAACCCAGGTGAAAAACTGAGATTTGGCAAGTAACATATAAAGAGCGGCTTATCTGATCTTATTATTGGTTCGGCCAAACCAACAACAGGAGTTACTAATAACCCACACATCCACCCCCCATCCACCCCCCACACACATCCACCCCCCATCCACCCCCATCCACCCCCCCATCCACCCCCTACATCCACCCCCTACATCCACCCCCCCTACATCCACCCCCTCCACCCCCTACACATCCACCCCCCCTACACATCCATCCCCCCTACACATCCACCCCCTACACATCCACCCCCCATCCACCACCCCCTACACATCCACCCCCTCCACATCCACCCCCACCCTCCCCCCCATCCACCCCCCACACATCCACCCCCACCCTCCCCCCACACATCCACCCCCTACACATCCACCACCCCCTACACATCCACCCCCCCTCCACACATCCACCCCCTCACACCCCCCACCCCCCCCCACACATCCACCCCACACATCCACCCCCCACCCTCCCCCCACACATCCACCCCCCTACACATCCACCACCCCCTACACATCCACCCCCCTCCACATCCACCCCCCTACATCCCCCCCCCCCCCCCCCCCACACATCCACCCCCTACACATCCACCACACACATCCACCCCCTCCACATCCACCCCCTCCACACATCCACCCCCCACACACCACCCCCTACACATCCACCCCCCCCCCACACATCCACCCCCTACACATCCATCCCCCTACATCCACCCCCCCACACATCCACCACCCCCTACACATCCACCACCCTCCACACATCCACCACCCCTACACATCCACCCCCCCTCCACACATCCACCCCCCACACATCCACCCCCCCACACATCCACCCCCTCCACACATCCACCACCCCCTACATCCACCCCCTCCATCCACCCCCCACATCCACCCCCCCCACATCCACCCCCCACCCTCCCCCCACACATCCACCCTCCCCCCTGCACACATCCACCCCCCCACACATCCACCCCCCTCCCCCACCCTCCCCCTACACATCACATCCACCCCCCACCCTCCCCCTACACACACATCCACCCCCACCCTCCCCCCACATCCACCCCCCCCACACACATCCACCCCCTCCACACATCCACCCCCTACACATCCACCCCCACCCTCCCCCTACATCCACCCCCACCCTCCCCCCTACACATCCACCCCCCCCCCCCTCCCCTACACATCCACCCCCCACCCTCCCCCTACACATCCACCCCCCACCCTCCCCCCACACATCCACCCCCCACCCCTCCCCCCACACATCCACCCCCACCCTCCCCCACACATCCACCCCCCACCCTCCCCCACACATCTATCCATCCATTCATCCATCCATTCATCCATCCATCCATTCACCCATTCATCCATTCATCCATCCATTCATCCATCCATCCATTCACCCATCCATCCATTCACCCATTCATCCATTCATCCATCCATTCACCCATCCATCCATTCACCCATCCATCCATTCACCCATCCATTCATCCATCCATCCATTCACCCATCCATCCATTCATCCATCCATTCATCCATCCATTCACCCATCCATCCATTCATCCATCCATTCATCCATCCATCCATTCACCCATCCATCCATTCACCCATCCATTCATCCATCCATCCATTCACCCATCCATCCATTCACCCATTCATCCATTCATCCATCCATTCACCCATCCATCCATTCACCCATCCATCCATTCACCCATCCATTCATCCATCCATCCATTCACCCATCCATCCATTCACCCATCCATCCATGGATTTCCATCCATTCATCCATCCATTCATCCATCCATCATTTTCCATTTTGATTCATCCATCCATCCATTCACCCATCCATCCATTCACCCATCCATCCATTCACCCATATTCACCCATCCATCCATTCACCCATTCATTTCATCTCCATTCAAAATTCATCCATTCACCCATCCATTCATCCATCCATCCATTCACCCACCCATTCACCCATCCATCCATTCACCCATCCATTCACCCATCCATTCATCCATCCATCCATTCACCCACCATGGATTTGGGTTCAATAGCTTGAATACATGTTTATTTTGATTACCTCAACACCAACTCCTGCCATGTTTACTGAAAATATATATCAGCCCTCCACGTCTGTTGAAACAAATGCATGTTGGCTTTGATGAAGATGTCATTGTTTGTTGTATAGTTTATTTTGACCTTTTCCCCCAGCATTGTCCCTGCCATATCCGTGGCAGCAGGAAGAATTAAGTCCTCCACAATAGTATGGGCATGTCCTAGCCACTAGGTAGCTCACCATATAAGACACTTCTAGCCACTTCTTATTAATCTGTCGCTTTTATACAGTCTTACTACTCAAAAGTCAAATTAATTATCTGCTCAAAAAACTCCAGTGGCTTGTTTTCAAATTGTCATGTTTCGTTTCTAAATGTCTGCACAAGAGGGAAGGTTTCCTGTGAGAGAGTAACTGTTAATGTGATTGGATGAGTAACGGTTAATGTGATTGGATGAGTAACGGTTAATGTGATTGGATGAGTAACGGTTGATGTGATTGGATGAGTAACGGTTCATGTGATTGGATGAGTAACTGTTAATGTGATTGGATGAGTAACGGTTGATGTGATTGGATGAGTAACGGTTCATGTGATTGGATGAGTAACGGTTCATGTGATTGGATGAGTAACGGTTAATGTGATTGGATGAGTAACGGTTAATGTGATTGGATGAGTAACTGTTAATGTGATTGGATGAGTAACGGTTAATGTGATTGGATGAGTGTTAATGATTGGATGAGTAACGGTTAATGTGATTGGATGAGTAACGGTTAATGTGATTGGATGAGTAACTGTTAATGTGATTGGATGAGTAACGGTTAATGTGATTGGATGAGTAACGGTTAATGTGATTGGATGAGTAACGGTTAATGTGATTGGATGAGTAACGGTTAATGTGATTGGATGAGTAACTGTTAATGTGATTGGATGAGTAACGGTTAATGTGATTGGATGAGTAACGGTTCATGTGATTGGATGAGTAACGGTTAATGTGATTGGATGAGTAACGGTTAATGTGATTGGATGAGTAACTGTTAATGTGATTGGATGAGTAACGGTTAATGTGATTGGATGAGTAACGGTTCATGTGATTGGATGAGTAACGGTTAATGTGATTGGATGAGTAACTGTTAATGTGATTGGATGAGTAACGGTTAATGTGATTGGATGAGTAACGGTTAATGTGATTGGATGAGTAACGGTGAATGTGATTGGATGAGTAACGGTTAATGTGATTGGATGAGTAACTGTTAATGTGATTGGATGAGTAACGGTAGGTATAGTAACTCTCCCAAATGTACCCCGTTGAAAAATATAAATGGACTGTTGGAAAATGTGCTTAAAAAAATAAATAATAAAAATAAATAATGTGAAAATCACATTTTTATTTGGCGTACCCCCGATGGCATTGAACGTACCCCTGGGATACCCCAGTTTGGGACTACCTGGTATAACAGAATGATTCTGCTGCTGTGTTTTTAATCAGAGGCTCAGGGGCATGTGGAGGACCTGTAGTGAACCATAGTGGTCTCTGTGGGGATTTGATTTCTGGGCAGCTTTCAAAGCTCTTTACACTACTGTAACAAAGTGCCTGTAGAACTGCTAGGTGAAGGATGGGTCTGGTGGGGATGTGTGTGTGCGTGTGTGTGGGGGGGCATGGGATGGGGAGTTGACGCCGTCACATTGCTGACGGCTACTGGTGCAAAGCTTACCCACAATCCCTTGGGCTGTTGGGGTTAGATTTCTGACCTCTGATGCTATGCTAAGCTGTAGGGGGAGCGTGTGTGTACATGTGTGTGTGTGTGTGTGTGTGTGTGTGTGTGTGTGTGTGTGTGTGTGTGTGTGTGTGTGTGTGTGTGTGTTTGTGTGTGTTTGTGTGTGTGTGTGTGTTTGTGTGTGTGTGTGTGTGTGTGTGTGTGTGTGTTTGTGTGTGTGTGTGTGTGTGTGTGGGGGAGCGTAGCATCATATCATTAATATTTATGTTGACACCCAAGCGATCTAACGGGAGGAAGGAAGCCCGGCTCTGCTGCTGCGCTGTAACCAAGGGCAACGCCCCCCTTCCGCATCACGCTCCACCAACTCATTCTGAATTATTATTTTTCAATGGATGTACTTTCCACACCAGAGGCATCTGGATAAACACAGAATTGTTTGCATGACATTTACTATCCCTCTGATAAAGCTCAGCACTTCAATCTCTGTCTGTCTCTCTCTCTCTCTCTGTCTGTCTGTCTGTCTGTCTGTCTGTCTGTCTGTCTGTCTGTCTGTCTGTCTGTCTGTCTGTCTGTCTGTCTGTCTGTCTGTCTGTCTGTCTGTCTGTCTGTCTGTCTGTCTGTCTGTCTGTCTGTCTGTCTGTCTCTCTCCCTCACTCTCTATCTTTCTCTGAAGAAACTGAAGAAACATGGAATCATTAAAACAGTGTAACATTAGACAAATATTCTGAAATCCCTTAAATTGCTGAAATAAGTAAATGAAATCGATGATTTAGAGGACAAGGCTGGAGACCACTCTGTCATGCTGATTGAGTTTGAATAACAGACTGGAAGCTTCAAAAGGAGGGTGGTGCTTGGAATCATTGTTCTTCCTCTGTCAACCATGGTTACCTGCAAGGAAACACGTGTCGTCATCATTGCTTTGCACAAAAAGGGCTTCACAGGCAAGGATATTGTTGCCAGTAAGATTGCACCTAAATCAACCATTTATCGGATCATCAAGAACTTCAAGGAGAGCGGTTCAATTGTTGTGAAGAAGGCTTCAGGGTGCCCAAGAAAGTCCAGCATGCACCAGGACCGTCTCCTAAAGCTGATTCAGCTGCGGGATCGGGCACCACCAGTACAGAGCTGCTCAGGAATGGCAGTAGGCAGGTGTGAGTGCATCTGTACGCACAGTGAGGCGAATACCTTTTGGAGGATGGCCTGGTGTCAAGAAGGGCAGCAAAGAAGCCACTTCTCTCCAGGAAAAATATCAGGGACAGACTGATATTCTGCAAAAGGTACAGGGATTGGACTGCTGAGGACTGGGGTAAAGTCATTTTCTCTGATGAATCCCCTTTCCAATTGTTTGGGGCATCAGGAAAAAAGCTTGTCCGGAGAAGACAAGGTGAGCTCTACCATCAGTCCTGTGTCAAGCCAACAGTAACGCATCCTGAGACCATTCATGTGTGGGGTTGCTTCTCAGCCAAGGGAGTGGGCTCACTCACAATTTTGCCTAAGAACACAGCCATGAATAAAGAATGGTACCAACACATCCTCTGAGAGCAACTTCTCCCAACCATCCAGGAACAGTTTGGTGATGAACAATGCCATTTCCAGCATGATGGAGCATCTTGCCATAAGGCAAAAGTAATAACTAAATGGCTCGGGGAACAAAACATCGATATTTTGGGTCCATGGCCAGGAAACAACCCAGACCTTAATCCCATTGAGAATTTGTGGTCAATCCTCAAGAGACGGGTGGACATACAAAACCCCACAAATTCTGACAAACTCCAAGCATTGATTACGCAAGAATGGGCTGCCATCAGTCAGGATGTGGCCCAGATGTTAATTGATAGCATGCCAGGGTGGATTGCAGAGGTCTTGAAAAAGAAGGGTCAACACTGTAAATATTGACTCTTTGCATCAACTTCATGTAATTGTCAATAAAAGCCTTTGACACTTATGAAATGCTTGTAACTATACTTCAGTATTCCATAGTAACATCTGACAAAGCCATCTAAAGACACTGAAGCAGCAAACTTTGTGGAAATTAATATTTGTGTCATTCTCAAAACTTTTGGCCACGAATATAGTGTAGAAGCTGCTGCTGATGCGCTGTAACTGTTGATATTGTTGCTTGTTGTTGACATCGACCTCTGAACTTCCCTAGGAGTTGGTCATGCTTCCCTTTCAGCCAAGACCTTCCTATATCCACTAGCTGTAGCTTAAACTGAGCCACTGTCCAACCAACCCATTACAGCCAAGCCCTTCCTATATCCACTAGCTGTAGTTTAAACTGTCCAACCAACCCATTACAGCCCTTCCTATATCCCCTAGCTGTAGGTTAAACTGAGCCACTGTCCAACCAACCCATTACAGCCCTTCCTATATCCCCTAGCTGTAGGTTAAACTGAGCCACTGTCCAACCAACCCATTACAGCCCTTCCTATATCCCCTAGCTGTAGGTTAAACTGAGCCACTGTCCAACCAACCCATTACAGCCCTTCCTATATCCCCTAGCTGTAGGTTAAACTGAGCCACTGTCCAACCAACCCATTACAGCCCTTCCTATATCCCCTAGCTGTAGGTTAAACTGAGCCACTGTCCAACCAACCCATTACAGCCCTTCCTATATCCCCTAGCTGTAGGTTAAACTGAGCCACTGTCCAACCAACCCATTACAGCCCTTCCTATATCCACTAGCTGTAGTTTAAAATGAGCCACTGTCCAACCAACCCATTACAGCCCTTCCTATATCCACTAGCTGTAGTTTAAACTGTCCAACCAACCCATTACAGCCCTTCCTATATCCCCTAGCTTCAGGGTGTTGGAATACACGTGCAGTCCAAAAGAACCCTGTTGCCTTTATAGGGCATTACTTCCTCCCTGTTCACTACTACCTCTCTATTCCCTTTATAGGTCACTACTACCACCCTGTTCCCTTTATAGGGTCACTACTACCACCCTGTTCCCTTTATAGGGTCACTACTTCCACTCTGTTCCTTTATAGGGTCACTACTACCACCCTGTTCCCTTTATAGGGAACTACTTCCTCCCTGTTCCCTTTATAGGGTCACTACTACCACCCTGTTCCCTTTATAGGGTCACTACTACCACCCTGTTCCCTTCATAGGGTCACTACTACCACCCTGTTCCCTTTATAGGGTCACTACTACCTCTCTATTCCCTTTATAGGGTCACTACTACCACCCTGTTCCCTTTATAGGGTCACTACAACCTCTCTGTTGCCTTTATAGGGTCACTACTACCACCCTGTTCCCTTTATAGGGTCACTACTACCACCCTGTTCCCTTTATAGGGTCACTACTACCACCCTGTTCCCTTTATAGGGTCACTACTACCACCCTGTTCCCTTTATAGGGTCACTACTACCTCCCTGTTCCCTTTATAGGGTCACTACTACCACCCTGTTCCCTTTATAGGGTCACTACTACCTCTCTATTCCCTTTATAGGGTCACTACTACCACCCTGTTCCCTTTATAGGGTCACTACTACCACCCTGTTCCCTTTATAGGGTCACTACTACCACCCTGTTCCCTTTATAGGTCACTACCACCCTGTTCCCTTTATAGGGTCACTACTACCACCCTGTTCCCTTTATAGGGTCACTACTACCTCTCTATTCCCTTTATAGGGTCACTACTACCTCTCTGTTCCCTTTATAGGGTCACTACTACCACCCTGTTCCCTTCATAGGGTCACTACTACCACCCTGTTCCCTTTATAGGGTCACTACTACCACCCTGTTCCCTTTATAGGGTCACTACTACCACCCTGTTCCCTTTATAGTGCACTACTACCACCCTGTTCCCTTTTATAGGGTCACTACTACCTCTCTGTTCCCTTTATAGGGTCACTACTACCTCTCTATTCCCTTTATAGGGTCACTACTACCTCTCTGTTCCCTTTATAGGGTCACTACTACCACCCTGTTCCCTTTATAGGGTCACTACTACCACCCTGTTCCCTTTATAGGGTCACTACTACCACCCTGTTCCCTTTATAGGGTCACTACTACCACCCTGTTCCCTTTATAGGGTCACTACTTCCTCCCTGTTCCCTTTATAGGGTCACTACTACCACCCTGTTCCCTTTATAGGGTCACTACTACCACCCTGTTCCCTTTATAGGGTCACTACTACCACCCTGTTCCCTACCTCTCTACCCTGTTCCCTTTATTCCCTTTAGGGCACTACTTCCTCCCTGTTCCCTTTATAGGGTCACTACTACCTCCCTGTTCCCTTTATAGGGTCACTACTACCACCCTGTTCCCTTTATAGGGTCACTACTACCACCCTGTTCCCTTTATAGGGTCACTACTACCTCTCTATTCCCTTTATAGGGCACTACTACCACCCTGTTCCCTTTATAGGGTCACTACTACCTCTCTATTCCCTTTATAGGGTCACTACTACCACCCTGTTCCCTTTATAGGGTCACTACTACCACCCTGTTCCCTTCATAGGGTCACTACTACCACCCTGTTCCCTTTATAGGGTCACTACTACCACCCTGTTCCCTTTATAGGGTCACTACTACCACCCTGTTCCCTTTATAGGGTCACTACTACCACCCTGTTCCCTTTATAGGGTCACTACTACCACCCTGTTCCCTACTACCACCCTGTTCCCTTTATAGGGTCACTACTACCACCCTGTTCCCTTTATAGGGTCACTACTACCTCTCTATTCCCTTTATAGGGTCACTACTACCTCTCTATTCCCTTTGTAGGGTCACTACTACCTCTCTATTCCCTTTATAGGGTCACTACTACCACCCTGTTCCCTTTATAGGGTCACTACTACCACCCTGTTCCCTTTATAGGGTCACTACTTCCACCCTGTTCCCTTTATAGGGTCACTACTTCCTCCCTGTTCCCTTTATAGGGTCACTACTACCACCCTGTTCCCTTTATAGTGCACTACCTTTGACCGTAGGTTGCCATTTGAGAGGCTTTATAGGGTCACTACTTCCACACAGGCTTACTTCAGATTCAGCTCGGGGGGTTTGAATACAAAGAACCAGAATAGCAACACACTGCTTGTCTGTCCACATTTTTTTCAAATACAGAATCACTCGTGGCGTTGTTATGCAGTGCAACAATATTCCTATTACAGGAGAGACAAGGACAAAGCATTTATCCACATAGTTTATAGGATGAATGTGAAGAAGAGAAAAGCAAATGCCTAAAACAAGCTGCATAGCCAGCTACACTCTTTATCTAGAACATAAGAGGATTCTTCCGCTGTCCCCGTAGGAGAACTCTTTGAATAACTCTTTTTTTGGTTCCAGATAGAACCCTTTTGGTTCCAGATAGAACCCTCTTGGTTCCAATAGAACCCTATTGGTTCCAGATAGAGCCCTCTTGGTTCCAGATATAACCCCTTTGGTTCCAGGTAGAACCCTTTTGGTTCCAGATAGAACCCTTTGGTTCCAGATAGAACCCCTTTGGTTCCAGGTAGAACCCTTTTGGTTCCAGGTAGAACCCTTTTGGTTCCAGGTAGAACCCCTTTTGGTTCCAGATAGAACCCTTTTGGTTCCAGGTAGAACCCTTTTGGTTCCAGGTAGAACTATTTTGGGTTCTGTGTAAAAAAATCCATAGAGGGTTCTACCTTGGGGGGGCTGACTCTTGCACTGACTTTATACACACTCACTGGACTCTACCAACACACTTACACACTCCAACACATACACACACACTACATATGCTCATATGTGTGTGCTCACAAACACACACATATTGACGCCACACACACTCTTTCACACTCTATACATACACTGCTGCTACTCTGTTTATTGTCTAGTCATTTTACCCCTACCTACATGTACATATTACCTACCCTACTACCAACACTGCTGTTACTCTGTTTATTATCTCTCCTGATTGACTAGTCACTTTACCCCTACCTACATTATATTACCTACCCTACTACCAACACTGCTGTTACTCTGTTTATTGTCTATCCTGATTGACTAGTAACTTTACCCCTACCTACATGTACATATTACCTCAATTACCAATACTGCTGCTACTCTGTTTATTGTCTAGTCATTTTACCCCTACCTACATTATATTACCTCAACTACCAATACTGCTGCTACTCTGTTCATTGGCTAGTCATTTTACCCCTACCTACATGTACATATTACCTCAATTACCAATACTGCTGCTACTCTGTTTATTGGCTAGTCATTTTACCCCTACCTACATTATATTACCTCAATTACCAATACTGCTGCTACTCTGTTCATTGGCTAGTCATTTTACCCCTACCTACATGTACATATTACCTCAATTACCAATACTGCTGCTACTCTGTTCATTGGCTAGTCATTTTACCCCTACCTACATGTACATATTACCTCAATTACCAATACTGCTGCTACTCTGTTCATTGGCTAGTCATTTTACCCCTACCTACATGTACATATTACCTCAATTACCAATACTGCTGCTACTCTGTTCATTGGCTAGTCATTTTACCCCTACCTACATGTACATATTACCTCAATTACCAATACTGCTGCTACTCTGTTCATTGGCTAGTCATTTTACCCCTACCTACATGTACATATTACCTCAATTACCAATACTGCTGCTACTCTGTTCATTGTCTAGTCATTTTACCCCTACCTACATGTACATATTACCTCAATTACCAATACAACTGCTACTCTGTTCATTGGCTAGTCATTTTACCCCTACCTACATTATATTACCTCAATTACCAATACTGCTGCTACTCTGTTCATTGGCTAGTCATTTTACCCCTACCTACATGTACATATTACCTCAATTACCAATACAACTGCTACTCTGTTCATTGGCTAGTCATTTTACCCCTACCTACATTATATTACCTCAACTACCTCGTACTCCTGCACCTGGACTCAGTACTGTTACTCCTTGTAATAAGCCTCGTTATTGTTATTGTATTGTTTTACTTCCTCGTCGGTAAACATGTTGTGGTAAAGCCTGATGTATTCACCACAAATAACACTTTGTTTACGCTGTTTACTTGCACATTATGATTTAAACATAGCTAGCAACATGCTATTTGTTTTCTCAGCTAGAGTTTGAGTTGTGTCCTGTCTGACAGTGAAAGGTGGCTAGGTTATACCATAGATTAGACTATGGAGTAGCCAGCAAGTTAGTTTTGCAAAAGCCTATTTCATGCATTGTAAGGTAGCAGTGTGACAATTTGCCCAAACGTTGGTGTCGGTTTTGGACTGATGTAGCTAACTAGCTAACATACATATGTCCTTATGGGGTATTGTGGGTAAATTGACGAGGGAAAAAAGGAGGGGAGGAAACGATTTAATTTTTACATTTTAGAATAAGGATGTAACGTAACAAAATGTGTAAAAAGTCCAGGAATACTTTCCGAATGCAATGTAAACTAAGTCCATTGCGTTGGATCGGATGTTTCTATGACAACTTATCGACCCTGGGTCATATCTCGCGCAGTGCTGACCCTCACACTCTACAGCTCGCTACGCCGAAGACGTTGGTAGCTAGATAGATAGTCATTTGGCTCAAAAAGTATGTATTGCCGTGCTGATCATCGCTGCTCAGCGTCATCGTGGCTTCTAATAGTTCTGTCCTATCCACTGTTGTTGTTGTTGTGGTCTTTCATTTTTTTAATATTCTTGTTTGAGTTCGCGCACCTAATTACGCATGGAAGTAGGTCTATAGGCTACCTGGCCTGCGTGCCATTTGGGGATCTGATAGACTTTTAGATTTGTATCATTTAAATTTAGATTTAGATATAATTTTTATTAATCACATGACAACGATTTTGAAATAGGAAGACTTTAATTTGAAAGGTATCTAATATTTTTTATTAAAAATCTTTTCGTTCCTGGAATTAGAATCCAGTTTCCTCTGGATGCTGGAGTCTGCCCAAAAGTTCTTGGACATCTCCAATTGACAAATTTGCTGCTTCCATTATTAATTTTTTAGTTTTAGAGTTATTTGTTAGCGTAGATGGACAATTCATATTAACAACACTGTGACATTATTGCGCGAGAACAAATCATTGAGTACGGCAATTTGAAAACCCCACCCACCGGCCTAATTGGTTCGTGGCCAGTACCAATCGAGACTGAATATACCACTTGGTTCCAGGAAGTGTTTTGTCCTATATTTATGTTTTATGTACTTGTTTTATCTTTAATCCCAGGCCCCCGTCCCCGCAGGAGGCCTTTTGCCTTTTGGTAGGCCGTCATTGTAAATAAGAATTTGTTTCTTAACTGACTTGCCTAGTTCAATAAAGGTTAAATAAAAAATATATTAAAAAAAATAAATGTGGGAGTAATGATTCATAAATTGAGAACACACAATGTATTACTGCTTTATAACTGGTTTTACTACAGATTCTTAAAATAAAGTGTTTCCACAGCATTCCATTCACTTACTAATATAAATCTACTGTAGGTATGGAACTACCAATTTATTTAATCCAGTGTTTTTCCATAGCAATGATTGGGTTTGAACTATAAACACTTACAACGTAAGATAGGATCTGTAAGGCTAATTAAAACATGGAAATAATTACAGGCATAAAGAGAAGCCCCGGGCCAATTCTCTCTGCTGGCTGGGAGAAATGTACATTTAGCAAGATGTTGTTATCCAGAGAGACTTACAGTTTAGTACATTCATCTAAACATAGCTTGGTGGGAATAGGGGGTAAGTCAAGTGCGAGTGTTTAGTTCACAAATGGCAAGGGTGTTATTTATTCAATTTTATAATAATTGTTATTATTTAAATATTTTTTTGGGGGGTGAGACTATCTCATTGGGAAGCTGGTTCCACCGTTGGGGTGCCAGGATAGAGAAGAGTTTTGACTGGGCTGAGCGGGAGCTGCACTCCCGTAGAGGAGGGAGGGACAAGAAACCAGAGGTGGCAGAACGTAGTACTCAGGTTGCCGTGGCAGAACGTAGTACTCAGGTTGCCGTGGCAGAACGGAGTACTCAGGTTGCAGTGGCAGAACGGAGTACTCAGGTTGCCGTGGCAGAACGGAGTACTCAGGTTGCCGTGGCAGAACGGAGTACTCAGGTTGCCGTGGCAGAAGGTAGTACTCAGGTTGCCGTGGCAGAACGGAGTACTCAGGTTGCCGTGGCAGAACGGAGTACTCAGGGTTGCCGTGGCAGAACGTAGTACTCAGGTTGCCGTGGCAGAACGGAGTACTCAGGTTGCCGTGGCAGAACGCTCAGGTTGCCGTGGCAGAACGGAGTACTCAGGTTGCCGTGGCAGAAGGTAGTACTCAGGTTGCCGTGGCAGAACGTAGTACTCAGGTTGCCGTGGCAGAACGGAGTACTCAGGTTGCCGTGGCAGAACGTAGTACTCAGGTTGCCGTGGCAGAACGGAGTACTCAGGTTGCCGTGGCAGAACTTAGTACTCAGGTTGCCGTGGCAGAACGTAGTACTCAGGTTGCCGTGGCAGAACGTAGTACTCAGGTTGCCGTGGCAGAACGTAGTACTCAGGTTGCCGTGGCAGAACGTAGTACTCAGGTTGCCGTGGCAGAACGTAGTACTCAGGTTGCTGTGGCAGAACGTAGTACTCAGGTTGCCGTGTAGAGAGGGGCAGTTCCTTCTAAACTACTTTTGACCAGAGTGCATTACTTTTATTTTCAAACTCGGTCAGCTGGACTTTTTTTTACATGCTCAGCTACAGTTCTGATGGAATATTCCAGACAGATCCAGTTCTGATGGAATATTCCAGACAGATCCAGTTCTGATGGAATATTCCAGACAGATCCAGTTCTGATGGAATATTCCAGACAGATCCAGTTCTGATGGAATATTCCAGATGGAATATTCCAGACAGATCCAGTTCTGATGGAATATTCCAGACAGCTCCAGTTCTGATTGAATATTCCAGACAGATCCAGTTCTGATGGAATATTCCAGACAGATCCAGTTATGATGGAATATTCCAGACAGATCCAGTTCTGATGGAATATTCCAGACAGATCCAGTTCTGATGGAATATTCCAGACAGATCCAGTTCTGATGGAATATTCCAGACAGATCCAGTTCTGATGGAATATTCCAGACAGCTCCAGTTCTGATTGAATATTCCAGACAGTTCTGACTGTATAAATTACTTAATTCAGATGAACCATAGCACTAAAAGAGTTGTATATTTCACATCAATTTAACATGTAAAAGCAAAATGGAGGTGAAATGAACCTAAAACAAATAAACATGAAAATTCATCCAATTGAGAGGAGTGCTTTTTTTTTTCATTTTTAACTTTAGGTAGATTAAATGTTTATACATATGTAAATGTATTCATTTAAAATAATGGATTGGTGGATTAGGAATTTCTTATTATTTCAACCTTATCTCATAATTATATTGCTGGATCGAATCCCCGAGCTGACGAGGTAAAAATCTGTCGTTCTGCCCCTGAGCAAGGCAGTTAACCCACTGTTCCCCGTGGCGCCGAAGACGTGGATGTTGATTAAGGCAGCCCCCCCCCCGCACCTCTCTGATTCAGACGGGTTGGGTTAAATGCAGAAGACACATTTCAGTTGAATACATTCAGTTGTACAACTGACTAGATATCCCCCTTTCCAACTGACTAGGTATCCCCCTTTACAACTGACTAGATATCCCCCTTTACAACTGACTAGGTGTCCGACTTTCCCTGTACAACTGACTAGGTATCCCCATTTCCCTGTACAACTGACTAGGTATCCCCCTTTCCCTGTACAACTGACTAGGTATCCCCATTTCCCTGTACAACTGACTAGGTATCCCCCTTTCCCTGTACAACTGACTAGGTATCCCCCTTTCCAACTGACTAGATATCCCCCTTTCCAACTGACTAGGTATCAGCCTTTCCCTTTACAACTGACTAGGTATCCCCCTTTCCCTGTACAACTGACTAGGTATCCCCCTTTCCAACTGACTAGATACCCCCCTTTCCAACTGACTAGATATCCCCCTTTCCCTTTACAACTGACTAGATATCCCCCTTTCCCTTTACAACTGACTAGATATCCCCCTTTCCCTTTACAACTGACTAGGTATCCCCCTTTCCAACTGACTAGATATCCCCCTTTCCAACTGACTAGGTATCCCCTTTCCCTTTACAACTGACTAGGTATCCCCCTTTCCCCTTTACAACTGACTAGGTATCCCCCTTTCCCTTTCCAACTGACTAGATATCCCCCTTTCCCTTTCCAACTGACTAGGTATCCCCTTTACAACTGACTAGATATCCCCCTTTCCCTTTACAACTGACTAGATATCCCCCTTTACAACTGACTATGTATTCCCCTTTACAACTGACTAGATATCCCCCTTTCCCTTTACAACTGACTAGATATCCCCCTTTCCCTTTACAACTGACTAGATATCCCCCTTTCCAACTGACTAGGTATCCTCCTTTCCCTTTCCAACTGACTAGATATCCCCCTTTCCCTTTACAACTGACTAGGTATCCCCCTTTACAACTGACTAGATATCCCCCTTTACAACTGACTAGATATCCCACTTTCCCTTTCCAACTGACTAGATATCCCCCTTTCCCTTTACAACTGACTAGGTATCCCCCTTTACAACTGACTAGGTATCCCCCTTTACAACTGACTAGGTATCCCCCTTTACAACTGACTAGATATCCCCCTTTCCCTTTACAACTGACTAGATATCCCCCTTTCCCTTTACAACTGACTAGATATCCCCCTTTCCAACTGACTAGGTATCCCCCTTTCCAACTGACTAGATATCCCCCTTTCCTTTTACAACTGACTAGGTATCCCCCTTTACAACTGACTAGATATCCCCCTTTACAACTGACTAGATATCCCACTTTCCCTTTCCAACTGACTAGATATCCCCTTTCCCTTTACAACTGACTAGGTATCCCCCTTTACAACTGACTAGGTATCCCCCTTTACAACTGACTAGGTATCCCCCTTTACAACTGACTAGATATCCCCTTTCCCTTTACAACTGACTAGGTATCCCCCTTTACAACTGACTAGATATCCCCCTTTCCCTTTACAACTGACTAGGTATCCCCCTTTACAACTGACTAGGTATCCCCCTTTACAACTGACTAGATATCCCCTTTCCCTTTACAACTGACTAGATATCCCCCTTTCCCTTTACAACTGACTAGGTATCCCCCTTTACAACTGACTAGATATCCCCCTTTCCCTTTACAACTGACTAGATATCCCCCTTTACAACTGACTAGATATCCCCCTTTCCCTTTACAACTGACTAGATATCCCTCTTTCCCTTTACAACTGACTAGGTATCCCCTTTACAACTGACTAGATATCCCCCTCTTTACAACTGACTAGATATCCCCTTTCCCTTTACAACTGACTAGGTATCCCCTTTTCCTTTACAACTGACAAGGTATCCCCCTTTCCAACTGACAAGGTATCCCCCTTTCCAACTGACTAGGTATCCCCCTTTACAACTGACTAGATATCCCCCTTTCCCTTTCCAACTGACTAGGTATCCCCTTTCCAACTGACTAGATATCCCCCTTTCCAACTGACTAGATATCCCCCTTTCCAACTGACTAGATATCCCCTTTCCCTTTACAACTGACTAGATATCCCCCTTTCCAACTGACTAGGTATCCCCCTTTCCCTTTACAACTGACTAGATATCCCCCTTTCCAACTGACTAGATATCCCCCTTTCCCTTTACAACTAACTAGATATGCCCCTTTCCCTTTACAACTGACTAGATATCCCCTTTCCAACTGACTAGATATCCCCTTTCCCTTTCCAACTGACTAGATATCCCCCTTTCCTTTCCAACTGACTAGATATCCCCCTTCCTTTACAACTGACTAGATATCCCCTTTCCAACTGACTAGATATCCCCCTTTCCCTTTACAACTGACTAGATATCCCCCTTTCCCTTTACAACTGACTAGATATCCCCCTTTCCCTTTACAACTGACTAGGTATCCCCCTTTCCCTTTACAACTGACTAGGTATCCCCCTTTCCCTTTCCAACTGACTAGATATCCCCTTTCCAACTGACTAGATATCCCCTTTCCAACTGACTAGATATCCCCTTTCCCTTTCCAACTGACTAGGTATCCCCCTTTCCCTTTACAACTGACTAGGTGTCCCCCTTTCCCTTTCCAACTGACTAGATATCCCCCTTTCCAACTGACTAGATATCCCCTTTCCAACTGACTAGATATCCCCCTTTCCCTTTCCAACTGACTAGGTATCCCCCTTTCCCTTTACAACTGACTAGGTATCCCCTTTCCCTTTACAACTGACTAGATATCCCCCTTTCCCTTTACAACTGACTAGGTATCCCCCTTTCCCTTTACAACTGACTAGATATCCCCCTTTCCCTTTACAACTGACTAGATATCCCCCTTTCCAACTGACTAGATATCCCCCTTTCCCCTTTACAACTGACTAGATATCCCCCTTTCCAACTGACTAGATATCCCCCTTTCCAACTGACTAGATATCCCCCTTTCCAACTGACTAGATATCCCCCTTTCCCTTTACAACTGACTAGATAACCCCCTTTCCAACTGACTAGATTTCCCCTTTCCTTTACAACTGACTAGATATCCCCCTTTACAACTGACTAGATATCCCCCCTTTACAACTGACTAGATATCTCCTTTACAACTGACTAGATATCCCCTTTACAACTGACTAGATATCCCCTTTCCTTTACAACTGACTAGATATCCCCTTTCCAACTGACTAGATATCCCCCTTTCCCTTTACAACTGACTAGATATCCCCCTTTACAACTGACTAGGTATTCCCCTTTCCCTTTACAACTGACTAGATATCCACCTTTCCCCTTTACAACTGACTAGATATCCCCCTTTCCAACTGACTAGATATCCCCCTTTCCAACTGACTAGATATCCCCTTTCCCTTTACAACTGACTAGATATCCCCCTTTCCAACTGACTAGATATCCCCTTTCCAACTGACTAGATATCCCCCTTTCCAACTGACTAGATATCCCCTTTCCCTTTACAACTGACTAGATAACCCCTTTACAACTGACTAGGTATCCCCCTTTCCTTTACAACTGACTAGATATCCACCTTTCCCTTTACAACTGACTAGATATCCCCTTTTCCAACTGACTAGATATCCCCCTTTCCAACTGACTAGATATCCCCCTTTCCCCTTTACAACTGACTAGATATCCCCCTTTCCAACTGACTAGATATCCCCTTTCCAACTGACTAGATATCCCCTTTCCAACTGACTAGATATCCCCCTTTCCCTTTACAACTGACTAGATAACCCCTTTCCAACTGACTAGATTTCCCCATTTCCCTTTACAACTGACTAGATATCCCCCTTTACAACTGACTAGATATCCCCTTTCCTTTACAACTGACTAGATATCTCCCTTTACAACTGACTAGATATCCCCTTTACAACTGACTAGATATCCCCTTTCCTTTACAACTGACTAGATATCCCCCTTTCCAACTGACTAGATATCCCCCTTTCCCTTTACAACTGACTAGATATCCCCCTTTACAACTGACTAGGTATCCCCCTTTCCCTTTACAACTGACTAGATATCCACCTTTCCCCTTTACAACTGACTAGATATCCCCCTTTCCAACTGACTAGATATCCCCCTTTCCAACTGACTAGATATCCCCTTTACAACTGACTAGATATCCCCCTTTACAACTGACTAGATATCCCCCTTTACAACTGACTAGATATCCCCCTTCCCAACTGACTAGATATCCCCCTTTCCAACTGACTAGATATCCCCCTTTCCAACTGACTAGATATCCCCCTTTACAACTGACTAGGTATCCCCTTTCCCTTTACAACTGACTAGATATCCACCTTTCCCTTTACAACTGACTAGATATCCCCTTTCCAACTGACTAGATATCCCCTTTCCAACTGACTAGATATCCCCCTTTACAACTGACTAGATATCCCCCTTTACAACTGACTAGATATCCCCTTCCCAACTGACTAGATATCCCCTTTCCAACTGACTAGATATCCCCTTTCCAACTGACTAGATATCCCCTTTACAACTGACTAGATATTCCCTTTACAACTGACTAGATATCCCCTTTACAACTGACTAGATATCCCCCTTTACAACTGACTAGATATCCCCTTTCCAACTGACTAGATATCCCCTTTCCCTTACAACTAACTAGATATCCCCTTTCCCTTTACAACTGACTAGATATCCCCTTTCCAACTGACTAGATATCCCCCTTTCCCTTTCCAACTGACTAGATATCCCCTTTCCCTTTCCAACTGACTAGATATCCCCCTTCCCCTTTACAACTGACTAGATATCCCCCTTTCCCTTTACAACTGACTAGATATCCCCCTTTCCAACTGACTAGATATCCCCCTTTCCTTTACAACTGACTAGATATCCCCTTTCCCTTTACAACTGACTAGATATCCCCTTTCCCTTTACAACTGACTAGGTATCCCCTTTCCCTTTACAACTGACTAGGTATCCCCTTTCCTTTCCAACTGACTAGATATCCCCCTTTCCAACTGACTAGATATCCCCTTTCCAACTGACTAGATATCCCCCTTTCCCTTTCCAACTGACTAGGTATCCCCTTTCCCTTTACAACTGACTAGGTATCCCCTTTCCTTTCCAACTGACTAGATATCCCCCTTTCCAACTGACTAGATATCCCCCTTTCCAACTGACTAGATATCCCCTTTCCTTTCCAACTGACTAGGTATCCCCCTTTCCCTTTTCAACTGACTAGGTATCCCCTTTCCCTTTACAACTGACTAGATATCCCCTTTCCTTTACAACTGACTAGGTATCCCCCTTTCCCTTTACAACTGACTAGATATCCCCTTTCCTTTACAACTGACTAGATATCCCCCTTTCCAACTGACTAGATATCCCCCTTTCCCCTTTACAACTGACTAGATATCCCCCTTTCCAACTGACTAGATATCCCCCTTTCCAACTGACTAGATATCCCCCTTTCCTTTACAACTGACTAGATATCCCCCTTTCCCTTTACAACTGACTAGGTATCCCCTTTCCTTTACAACTGACTAGATATCCCCTTTCCCTTTACAACTGACTAGATATCCCCTTTCCAACTGACTAGGTATCCCCTTTCCTTTACAACTGACTAGATATCCCCCTTTCCAACTGACTAGATATCCCCTTTCCCTTTACAACTAACTAGATATCCCCTTTCCCTTTACAACTGACTAGATATCCCCTTTCCCTTTACAACTGACTAGGTATCCCCCTTTCCCTTTACAACTGACTAGGTATCCCCCTTTCCTTTCCAACTGACTAGATATCCCCTTTCCAACTGACTAGATATCCCGCTTTCAACTGACTAGATATCCCCCTTTCCCTTTCCAACTGACTAGGTATCCCCTTTCCCTTTACAACTGACTAGGTATCCCCCTTTCCCTTTCCAACTGACTAGATATCCCCTTTCCAACTGACTAGATATCCCCTTTCCAACTGACTAGATATCCCCTTTCCCTTTACAACTAACTAGATATCCCCCTTTCCCTTTTCAACTGACTAGGTATCCCCCTTTCCTTTACAACTGACTAGATATCCCCCTTTCCCTTTACAACTGACTAGGTATCCCCTTTCCCTTTACAACTGACTAGATATCCCCTTTCCTTTACAACTGACTAGATATCCCCCTTTCCAACTGACTAGATATCCCCTTTCCCTTTACAACTGACTAGATATCCCCTTTCCAACTGACTAGATATCCCCTTTCCAACTGACTAGATATCCCCTTTCCCTTTCCAACTGACTAGATATCCCCTTTCCTTTACAACTGACTAGATATCCCCCTTTCCAACTGACTAGGTATCCCCCTTTCCCTTTACAACTGACTAGATATCCCCCTTTCCAACTGACTAGATATCCCCCTTTCCCTTTACAACTAACTAGATATCCCCTTTCCCTTTACAACTGACTAGATATCCCCCTTTCCAACTGACTAGATATCCCCCTTTCCAACTGACTAGATATCCCCCTTTCCCTTTCCAACTGACTAGATATCCCCCTTTCCCTTTACAACTGACTAGATATCCCCCTTTCCAACTGACTAGATATCCCCTTTCCCTTTACAACTAACTAGATATCCCCCTTTCCCTTTTCAACTGACTAGGTATCCCCTTTTCCTTTACAACTGACTAGATATCCCCTTTCCCTTTACAACTGACTAGGTATCCCCCTTCCCTTTACAACTGACTAGATATCCCCTTTTCCTTTACAACTGACTAGATATCCCCCTTTCCAACTGACTAGATATCCCCTTTCCCTTTACAACTGACTAGATATCCCCTTTCCAACTGACTAGATATCCCCCTTTCCAACTGACTAGATATCCCCTTTCCCTTTCCAACTGACTAGATATCCCCTTTCCCTTTACAACTGACTAGATATCCCCTTTCCAACTGACTAGGTATCCCCTTTCCCTTTACAACTGACTAGATATCCCCCTTTCCAACTGACTAGATATCCCCCTTTCCTTTACAACTAACTAGATATCCCCCTTTCCCTTTACAACTGACTAGATATCCCCTTTCCCTTTCCAACTGACTAGATATCCCCTTTCCAACTGACTAGATATCCCCTTTCCCTTTCCAACTGACTAGGTATCCCCCTTTCCCTTTACAACTGACTAGGTATCCCCCTTTCCTTTCCAACTGACTAGATATCCCCTTTCCAATTGACTAGATATCCCCTTTCCAACTGACTAGATATCCCCTTTCCTTTCCAACTGACTAGGTATCCCCCTTTCCCTTTACAACTGACTAGGTATCCCCCTTTCCCTTTACAACTGACTAGATATCCCCCTTTCCCTTTACAACTGACTAGGTATCCCCTTTCCCTTTACAACTGACTAGATATCCCCTTTCCAACTGACTAGATATCCCCTTTCCCCTTTACAACTGACTAGATATCCCCTTTCCAACTGACTAGATATCCCCTTTCCAACTGACTAGATATCCCCCTTTCCAACTGACTAGATATCCCCCTTTCCCTTTACAACTGACTAGATATCCCCTTTCCAACTGACTAGATTTCCCCTTTCCCTTTACAACTGACTAGATATCCCCCTTTACAACTGACTAGATATCCCCTTTCCCTTTACAACTGACTAGATATCCCCTTTACAACTGACTAGATATCCCCTTTACAACTGACTAGATATCCCCTTTCCCTTTACAACTGACTAGATATCCCCTTTCCAACTGACTAGATATCCCCTTTCCTTTACAACTGACTAGATATCCCCTTTACAACTGACTAGGTATCCCCTTTCCCTTTACAACTGACTAGATATCCACCTTTCCCTTTACAACTGACTAGATATCCCCTTTCCAACTGACTAGATATCCCCCTTTACAACTGACTAGATATCCCCCTTTCCAACTGACTAGATATCCCCCTTTACAACTGACTAGATATCCCCTTTACAACTGACTAGATATCCCCTTTACAACTGACTAGATATCCCCTTTCCAACTGACTAGATATCCCCCTTTCCAACTGACTAGTTATCCCCCTTTACAACTGACTAGATATCCCCTTTACAACTGACTAGATATCCCCTTTCCCTTTACAACTGACTAGATATCCCCCTTTACAACTGACTAGGTATCCCCTTTACAACTGACTAGGTATCCCCCTGTCCCTTTACAACTGACTAGATATCCCCTTTCCCTTTACAACTGACTAGATATCCCCCTTTACAACTGACTAGGTATCCCCCGTTCCCTGTACAACTGACTAGGTATCCCCTTTCCCTGTACAACTGACTAGATATCCCCTTTACAACTGACTAGGTATCCCCTTTCCTTTCCAACTGACTAGGTACCCCTTTTCCAACTGACTAGGTATCCCCTTTCCAACTGACTAGGTATCCCCTTTCCCTGTACAACTGACTAGATATCCCCTTTACAACTGACTAGGTATCCCCTTTCCCTGTAGAACTGACTAGGTACCCCTTTCCAACTGACTAGGTATCCCCTTTCCCTGTACAACTGACTAGATATCCCCTTTACAACTGACTAGGTATCCCCTTTCCTTTCCAACTGACTAGGTACCCCCTTTCCAACTGACTAGGTACCCCCTTTCCAACTGACTAGGTATCCCCCTTTCCAACTGACTAGGTATCCCCATTTCCCTGTACAACTGACTAGGTATCCCCCTTTCCCTGTACAACTGACTAGGTATCCCCATTTCCTGTACAACTGACTAGGTATCCCCATTTCCACAACTGACTAGGTATCCCCTTTCCTGTACAACTGACTAGGTATCCCCTTTCCAACTGACTAGGTATCCCCCTTTCCAACTGACTAGGTATCAGCCTTTCCCTTTACAACTGACTAGGTATCCCCCTTTACAACTGACTAGATATCCCCCTTTACAACTGACTAGATATCCCCCTTTCGCTTTCCAACTGACTAGGTATCCCCCTTTACAACTGACTAGATATTCCCCTTTCCCTTTACAACTGACTAGGTATCCCCCTTTACAACTGACTAGATATTCCCCTTTTCCCTTTACAACTGACTAGGTATCCCCCTTTACAACTGACTAGATATCCCCCTTTCCAACTGACTAGGTATCCCCCTTTACAACTGACTAGATATCCCCCTTTCCCTTTCCAACTGACTAGGTATCCACCTTTACAACTGACTAGATATCCCCTTTCCAACTGACTAGATATCCCCTTTCCTTTCCAACTGACTAGGTATCCCCTTTCCAACTGACTAGATATCCCCCTTTACAACTGACTAGATATCCCCTTTACAACTGACTAGATATCCCCTTTACAACTGACTAGATATCCCCCTTTACAACTGACTAGATATCCCCTTTACAACTGACTAGATATCCCCTTCCCAACTGACTAGATATCCCCTTTCCAACTGACTAGATATCCCCCTTTCCAACTGACTAGATATCCCCTTTACAACTGACTAGGTATCCCCTTTCCTTTACAACTGACTAGATATCCACCTTTCCCCTTTACAACTGACTAGATATCCCCCTTCCAACTGACTAGATATCCCCCTTTCCAACTGACTAGATATCCCCCTTTACAACTGACTAGATATCCCCTTTACAACTGACTAGATATCCCCTTCCCAACTGACTAGATATCCCCTTTCCAACTGACTAGATATCCCCTTTCCAACTGACTAGATATCCCCTTTACAACTGACTAGATATTCCCTTTACAACTGACTAGATATCCCCTTTTCAACTGACTAGATATCCCCTTTACAACTGACTAGATATCCCCTTTCCAACTGACTAGATATCCCCCTTTCCTTTACAACTAACTAGATATCCCCTTTCCCTTTACAACTGACTAGATATCCCCCTTTCCAACTGACTAGATATCCCCCTTTCCCTTTCCAACTGACTAGATATCCCCCTTTCCTTTCCAACTGACTAGATATCCCCTTTCCCTTTACAACTGACTAGATATCCCCCTTTCCCTTTACAACTGACTAGATATCCCCTTTCCAACTGACTAGATATCCCCTTTCCTTTACAACTGACTAGATATCCCCCTTTCCCTTTACAACTGACTAGATATCCCCCTTTCCCTTTACAACTGACTAGGTATCCCCCTTTCCCTTTACAACTGACTAGGTATCCCCTTTCCTTTCCAACTGACTAGATATCCCCTTTTCCAACTGACTAGATATCCCCTTTCCAACTGACTAGATATCCCCTTTCCCTTTCCAACTGACTAGGTATCCCCCTTTCCTTTACAACTGACTAGGTATCCCCTTTCCAACTGACTAGATATCCCCTTTCCAACTGACTAGATATCCCCTTTCCAACTGACTAGATATCCCCTTTCCTTTCCAACTGACTAGGTATCCCCTTTCCCTTTTCAACTGACTAGGTATCCCCTTTCCCTTTACAACTGACTAGATATCCCCCTTTCCCTTTACAACTGACTAGGTATCCCCTTTCCCTTTACAACTGACTAGATATCCCCTTTCCCTTTACAACTGACTAGATATCCCCTTTCCAACTGACTAGATATCCCCTTTCCCTTTACAACTGACTAGATATCCCCCTTTCCAACTGACTAGATATCCCCCTTTCCAACTGACTAGATATCCCCTTTCCCTTTACAACTGACTAGATATCCCCTTTCCCTTCACAACTGACTAGGTATCCCCCTTTCCCTTTACAACTGACTAGATATCCCCTTTCCCTTTACAACTGACTAGATATCCCCTTTCCAACTGACTAGGTATCCCCCTTTCCTTTACAACTGACTAGATATCCCCCTTTCCAACTGACTAGATATCCCCCTTTCCCTTTACAACTAACTAGATATCCCCTTTCCCTTTACAACTGACTAGATATCCCCTTTCCTTTACAACTGACTAGGTATCCCCTTTCCCTTTACAACTGACTAGGTATCCCCTTTCCCTTTCCAACTGACTAGATATCCCCTTTCCAACTGACTAGATATCCCGCTTTCCAACTGACTAGATATCCCCTTTCCTTTCCAACTGACTAGGTATCCCCTTTCCTTTACAACTGACTAGGTATCCCCCTTTCCCTTTCCAACTGACTAGATATCCCCTTTCCAACTGACTAGATATCCCCTTTCCAACTGACTAGATATCCCCTTTCCTTTCCAACTGACTAGGTATCCCCTTTCCCTTTTCAACTGACTAGGTATCCCCTTTCCCTTTACAACTGACTAGATATCCCCTTTCCCTTTACAACTGACTAGGTATCCCCTTTCCTTTACAACTGACTAGCTATCCCCTTTCCTTTACAACTGACTAGATATCCCCTTTCCAACTGACTAGATATCCCCCTTTCCCTTTACAACTGACTAGATATCCCCTTTCCAACTGACTAGATATCCCCTTTCCAACTGACTAGATATCCCCCTTTCCTTTCCAACTGACTAGATATCCCCTTTCCCTTTACAACTGACTAGATATCCCCCTTTCCAACTGACTAGGTATCCCCTTTCCCTTTACAACTGACTAGATATCCCCCCTTTCCAACTGACTAGATATCCCCCTTTCCTTTACAACTAACTAGATATCCCCCTTTCCCTTTACAACTGACTAGGTATCCCCCTTTCCCTTTCCAACTGACTAGATATCCCCCTTTCCAACTGACTAGATATCCCCCTTTCCAACTGACTAGATATCCCCCTTTCCCTTTCCAACTGACTAGGTATCCCCCTTTCCCTTTACAACTGACTAGGTATCCCCCTTTCCCTTTCCAACTGACTAGATATCCCCCTTTCCAACTGACTAGATATCCCCTTTCCAACTGACTAGATATCCCCTTTCCTTTCCAACTGACTAGGTATCCCCTTTCCTTTACAACTGACTAGGTATCCCCTTTCCTTTACAACTGACTAGATATCCCCTTTCCTTTACAACTGACTAGGTATCCCCCTTTCCTTTACAACTAACTAGATATCCCCCCCTTCCCTTTACAACTGACTAGATATCCCCTTTCCAACTGACTAGATATCCCCTTTCCCTTTACAACTGACTAGATATCCCCCTTTCCAACTGACTAGATATCCCCTTTCCAACTGACTAGATATCCCCTTTCCAACTGACTAGATATCCCCTTTCCTTTACAACTGACTAGATATCCCCTTCCAACTGACTAGATTTCCCCCTTTCCTTTACAACTGACTAGATATCCCCCTTTACAACTGACTAGATATCCCCCCTTTCCACAACTGACTAGATAT
Source organism: Oncorhynchus nerka (assembly GCF_034236695.1). Classification (NCBI taxonomy): domain Eukaryota; kingdom Metazoa; phylum Chordata; class Actinopteri; order Salmoniformes; family Salmonidae; genus Oncorhynchus; species Oncorhynchus nerka. The sequence goes on from NC_088399.1 coordinate 4,069,556, forward strand.
CCCCTTTACAACTGACTAGATATCCCCTTTACAACTGACTAGATATCCCCTTTCCCTTTACAACTGACTAGATATCCCCTTTCAACTGACTAGATATCCCCCCCTTTACAACTGACTAGATATCCCCCTTTACAACTGACTAGGTATCCCCTTCCCTTTACAACTGACTAGATATCCACCTTTCCCTTACAACTGACTAGATATCCCCTTTCAACTGACTAGATATCCCCCTTTACAACTGACTAGATATCCCCTTTCCAACTGACTAGATATCTCCCTTTACAACTGACTAGATATCCCCCTTTACAACTGACTAGATATCCCCCTTTACAACTGACTAGATATCCCCCTTTCCAACTGACTAGATATCCCCCTTTCCAACTGACTAGTTATCCCCTTACAACTGACTAGATATCCCCCTTACAACTGACTAGATATCCCCTTTCCCTTTACAACTGACTAGATATCCCCTTTACAACTGACTAGGTATCCCCTTTTACAACTGACTAGGTATCCCCTGTCCCTTTACAACTGACTAGATATCCCCCTTTCCCTTTACAACTGACTAGATATCCCCTTTACAACTGACTAGGTATCCCCTTTCCCTGTACAACTGACTAGGTATCCCCCTTTCCCTGTACAACTGACTAGATATCCCCCTTTACAACTGACTAGGTATCCCCCTTTCCCTTTCCAACTGACTAGGTATCCCCCTTTCCAACTGACTAGGTATCCCCCTTTCCTGTACAACTGACTAGATATCCCCTTTACAACTGACTAGGTATCCCCTTTCCCTGTAGAACTGACTAGGTACCCCCTTTCCAACTGACTAGGTATCCCCCTTTCCCTGTACAACTGACTAGATATCCCCCTTTACAACTGACTAGGTATCCCCCTTTCCTTTCCAACTGACTAGGTACCCCCTTTCTTTCCAACTGACTAGGTACCCCCCTTTCCAACTGACTAGGTATCCCCCTTTCCAACTGACTAGGTATCCCCATTTCCCTGTACAACTGACTAGGTATCCCCCTTTCCCTGTACAACTGACTAGGTATCCCCATTTCCCTGTACAACTGACTAGGTATCCCCATTTCCCTGTACAACTGACTAGGTATCCCCCTTTCCCTGTACAACTGACTAGGTATCCCCCTTTCCAACTGACTAGGTATCCCCCTTTCCAACTGACTAGGTATCAGCCTTTCCCTTTACAACTGACTAGGTATCCCCCTTTACAACTGACTAGATATCCCCCTTTACAACTGACTAGATATCCCCCTTTCGCTTTCCAACTGACTAGGTATCCCCCTTTACAACTGACTAGATATTCCCCTTTCCCTTTACAACTGACTAGGTATCCCCCTTTACAACTGACTAGATATTCCCTTTCCTTTACAACTGACTAGGTATCCCCCTTTACAACTGACTAGATATCCCCTTTCCAACTGACTAGGTATCCCCCTTTACAACTGACTAGATATCCCCCTTTCCCTTTCCAACTGACTAGGTATCCACCTTTACAACTGACTAGATATCCCCCTTTCCAACTGACTAGATATCCCCCTTTCCCTTTCCAACTGACTAGGTATCCCCTTTCCAACTGACTAGATATCCCCCTTTACAACTGACTAGATATCCCCCTTTACAACTGACTAGATATCCCCTTTACAACTGACTAGATATCCCCCTTTCCAACTGACTAGATATCCCCTTTCCAACTGACTAGATATCCCCCTTCCAACTGACTAGATATCCCCTTTCCCTTTACAACTGACTAGATATCCCCTTTCCAACTGACTAGATTTCCTTTCCTTTACAACTGACTAGGTATCCCCCTTTACAACTGACTAGATATCCCCCTTTCCCTTTACAACTGACTAGATATCCCCCTTTACAACTGACTAGATATCCCCCTTTACAACTGACTAGATATCCCCTTTCCCTTTACAACTGACTAGATATCCCCCTTTCCAACTGACTAGATATCCCCCTTTCCCTTTACAACTGACTAGATATCCCCCTTTACAACTGACTAGGTATCCCCTTTCCCTTTACAACTGACTAGATATCCACCTTTCCCTTTACAACTGACTAGATATCCCCTTTCCAACTGACTAGATATCCCCTTTACAACTGACTAGATATCCCCCTTTACAACTGACTTATCCCCCTTTACAACTGACTAGATATCCCCCTTTACAACTGACTAGATATCCCCCTTTCCAACTGACTAGATATCCCCTTTCCAACTGACTAGATATCCCCCCTTTACAACTGACTAGATATTCCCCTTTACAACTGACTAGATATCCCCCTTTACAACTGACTAGATATCCCCTTTACAACTGACTAGATATCCCCCTTTCCAACTGACTAGATATCCCCTTTCCAACTGACTAGATATCCCCCTTTACAACTGACTAGATATCCCCCTTTCCTTTACAACTGACTAGATATCCCCCTTTACAACTGACTAGGTATCCCCCTTTACAACTGACTAGATATCCCCTTTCAACTGACTAGATATCCCCCTTTCCCTTTACAACTGACTAGATATCCCCTTTCCAACTGACTAGATTTCCTTTCCCTTTACAACTGACTAGATATCCCCCTTTACAACTGACTAGATATCCCCCTTTCCCTTTACAACTGACTAGATATCCCCTTTACAACTGACTAGATATCCCCTTTACAACTGACTAGATATCCCCCTTTCCCTTTACAACTGACTAGATATCCCCCTTTCCAACTGACTAGATATCCCCCTTTCCCTTTACAACTGACTAGATATCCCCCTTTACAACTGACTAGGTATCCCCCTTTCCCTTTACAACTGACTAGATATCCACCTTTCCCCTTTACAACTGACTAGATATCCCCCTTTCCAACTGACTAGATATCCCCCTTTACAACTGACTAGATATCCCCCTTTACAACTGACTAGATATCCCCTTTACAACTGACTAGATATCCCCCTTTACAACTGACTAGATATCCCCCTTTACAACTGACTAGATATCCCCCTTTACAACTGACTAGATATCCCCCTTTCCAACTGACTAGATATCCCCCTTTCCAACTGACTAGATATCCCCCTTTACAACTGACTAGATATCCCCCTTTACAACTGACTAGATATCCCCCTTTCCCTTTACAACTGACTAGATATCCCCTTTACAACTGACTAGGTATCCCCCTTTACAACTGACTAGGTATCTCCCTGTCCCTTTACAACTGACTAGATATCCCCCTTTCCTTTACAACTGACTAGATATCCCCCTTTTACAACTGACTAGGTATCCCCTTTCCCTGTACAACTGACTAGGTATCCCCCTTTCCCTTTTACAACTGACTAGATATCCCCTTTACAACTGACTAGGTATCCCCCTTTCCCTTTCCAACTGACTAGGTACCCCCCTTTCCAACTGACTAGGTACCCCCTTTCCAACTGACTAGGTATCCCCTTTCCAACTGACTAGGTATCCCCTTTCCCTGTACAACTGACTAGATATCCCCTTTACAACTGACTAGGTATCCCCTTTCCAACTGACTAGGTATCCCCTTTCCCTGTAGAACTGACTAGGTACCCCCTTTCCAACTGACTAGGTATCCCCCTTTCCCTGTACAACTGACTAGATATCCCCTTTCAAACTGACTAGGTATCCCCTTTCCTTTCCAACTGACTAGGTATCCCCTTTCCAACTGACTAGGTACCCCCTTTCCAACTGACTAGGTATCCCCTTTCCAACTGACTAGGTATCCCCTTTCCAACTGACTAGGTATCCCCATTTCCCTGTACAACTGACTAGGTATCCCCCTTTCCCTGTACAACTGACTAGGTATCCCCATTTCCCTGTACAACTGACTAGGTATCCCCATTTCCCTGTACAACTGACTAGGTATCCCCTTTCCCTGTACAACTGACTAGGTATCCCCTTTCCAACTGACTAGGTATCCCCCTTTCCAACTGACTAGGTATCAGCCTTTCCCTTTACAACTGACTAGATATCCCCCTTTACAACTGACTAGATATCCCCCTTTCCCTTTCCAACTGACTAGGTATCCCCCTTTACAACTGACTAGATATTCCCTTTCCCTTTACAACTGACTAGGTATCCCCTTTACAACTGACTAGATATTCCCTTTCCCTTTACAACTGACTAGGTATCCCCTTTACAACTGACTAGATATCCCCTTTCCAACTGACTAGGTATCCCCTTTACAACTGACTAGATATCCCCCTTTCCCTTTCCAACTGACTAGGTATCCCCTTTACAACTGACTAGATATCCCCTTTCCAACTGACTAGATATCCCCTTTCCCTTTCCAACTGACTAGGTATCCCCTTTCCAACTGACTAGATATCCCCTTTACAACTGACTAGATATCCCCCTTTACAACTGACTAGATATCCCCTTTCCAACTGACTAGATATCCCCTTTACAACTGACTAGATATCCCCTTTACAACTGACTAGATATCCCCTTTACAACTGACTAGATATCCCCCTTTACAACTGACTAGATATCCCCTTTACAACTGACTAGATATCCCCTTTACAACTGACTAGATATCCCCTTTACAACTGACTAGATATCCCCCTTTCCAACTGACTAGATATCCCCCTTTCCAACTGACTAGATATCCCCCTTTACAACTGACTAGATATCCCCCTTTACAACTGACTAGATATCCCCCTTTCCCTTTACAACTGACTAGATATCCCCCTTTACAACTGACTAGGTATCCCCCTTTACAACTGACTAGGTATCCCCCTGTCCCTTTACAACTGACTAGATATCCCCCTTTCCTTTACAACTGACTAGATATCCCCCTTTACAACTGACTAGGTATCCCCCTTTCCCTGTACAACTGACTAGGTATCCCCCTTTCCCCTTTACAACTGACTAGATATCCCCCTTTACAACTGACTAGGTATCCCCCTTTCCCTTTCCAACTGACTAGGTACCCCCCTTTCCAACTGACTAGGTACCCCCCTTTCCAACTGACTAGGTATCCCCTTTCCAACTGACTAGGTATCCCCTTTCCCTTACAACTGACTAGATATCCCCCTTTACAACTGACTAGGTATCCCCTTTCCAACTGACTAGGTATCCCCTTTCCCTGTAGAACTGACTAGGTACCCCCTTTCCAACTGACTAGGTATCCCCCTTTCCCTGTACAACTGACTAGATATCCCCTTTCCAACTGACTAGGTATCCCCCTTTCCTTTCCAACTGACTAGGTATCCCCTTTCCAACTGACTAGGTACCCCTTTCCAACTGACTAGGTACCCCCTTTCCAACTGACTAGGTATCCCCTTTCCAACTGACTAGGTATCCCCATTTCCCTGTACAACTGACTAGGTATCCCCCTTTCCCTGTACAACTGACTAGGTATCCCCATTTCCCTGTACAACTGACTAGGTATCCCCATTTCCCTGTACAACTGACTAGGTATCCCCTTTCCTGTACAACTGACTAGGTATCCCCTTTACAACTGACTAGGTATCCCCTTTCCAACTGACTAGGTATCAGCCTTTCCCTTTACAACTGACTAGATATCCCCCTTTACAACTGACTAGATATCCCCCTTTCCCTTTCCAACTGACTAGGTATCCCCCTTTACAACTGACTAGATATTCCCCTTTCCCTTTACAACTGACTAGGTATCCCCCTTTACAACTGACTAGATATTCCCCTTTCCCTTTACAACTGACTAGGTATCCCCCTTTACAACTGACTAGATATCCCCCTTTCCAACTGACTAGGTATCCCCCTTTACAACTGACTAGATATCCCCTTTCCTTTCCAACTGACTAGGTATCCCCTTTACAACTGACTAGATATCCCCCTTTCCAACTGACTAGATATCCCCTTTCCCTTTCCAACTGACTAGGTATCCCCTTTCCAACTGACTAGATATCCCCCTTTACAACTGACTAGATATCCCCCTTTACAACTGACTAGATATCCCCCTTTACAACTGACTAGATATCCCCCTTTCCAACTGACTAGATATCCCCCTTTCCAACTGACTAGATATCCCCCTTTCAACTGACTAGATATCCCCTTTCCTTTACAACTGACTAGGTATCCCCCTTTCCCTTTACAACTGACTAGATATCCCCCTTTCCCTTTCCAACTGACTAGGTATCCCCTTTCCCTTTACAACTGACTAGGTATCCCCTTTCCCTTTACAACTGACTAGATATCCCCTTTCCTTTCCAACTGACTAGATATCCCCCTTTCCCTTTACAACTGACTAGGTATCCCCCTTTCCTTTACAACTGACTAGATATCCCCTTTCCAACTGACTAGATATCCCCCTTTCAACTGACTAGATATCCCCTTTCCCTTTCCAACTGACTAGGTATCCCCCTTTCCCTTTACAACTGACTAGGTATCCCCTTTCCTTTACAACTGACTAGGTATCCCCCTTTCCAACTGACTAGATATCCCCTTTCCCTTTCCAACTGACTAGGTATCCCCCTTTCCCTGTACAACTGACTAGGTATCCCCCTTTCCCTTTACAACTGACTAGATATCCCCTTTCCAACTGACTAGGTATCCCCTTTCCCTGTACAACTGACTAGATATCCCCCTTTCCAACTGACTAGGTATCCCCTTTCCTTTCCAACTGACTAGGTATCCCCTTTCCAACTGACTAGGTACCCCCCTTTCCAACTGACTAGGTACCCCCCTTTCCAACTGACTAGGTATCCCCCTTTCCAACTGACTAGGTATCCCCATTTCCCTGTACAACTGACTAGGTATCCCCCTTTCCCTGTACAACTGACTAGGTATCCCCATTTCCCTGTACAACTGACTAGGTATCCCCATTTCCCTGTACAACTGACTAGGTATCCCCCTTTCCCTGTACAACTGACTAGGTATCCCCCTTTACAACTGACTAGGTATCCCCCTTTCCAACTGACTAGGTATCAGCCTTTCCCTTTACAACTGACTAGATATCCCCCTTTACAACTGACTAGATATCCCCCTTTCCAACTGACTAGGTATCCCCCTTTACAACTGACTAGATATTCCCCTTTCCCTTTACAACTGACTAGGTATCCCCCTTTACAACTGACTAGATATTCCCCTTTCCCTTTACAACTGACTAGGTATCCCCTTTACAACTGACTAGATATCCCCCTTTCCAACTGACTAGGTATCCCCTTTACAACTGACTAGATATCCCCCTTTCCCTTTCCAACTGACTAGGTATCCCCCTTTACAACTGACTAGATATCCCCTTTCCAACTGACTAGATATCCCCCTTTCCCTTTCCAACTGACTAGGTATCCCCTTTCCAACTGACTAGATATCCCCCTTTACAACTGACTAGATATCCCCCTTTACAACTGACTAGATATCCCCCTTTACAACTGACTAGATATCCCCCTTTCCAACTGACTAGATATCCCCCTTTCCAACTGACTAGATATCCCCCTTTCCAACTGACTAGATATCCCCCTTTCCCTTTACAACTGACTAGGTATCCCCCTTTCCCTGTACAACTGACTAGATATCCCCCTTTCCCTTTCCAACTGACTAGGTATCCCCCTTTCCCTTTACAACTGACTAGGTATCCCCCTTTCCCTTTACAACTGACTAGATATCCCCCTTTCCCTTTCCAACTGACTAGATATCCCCTTTCCCTTTACAACTGACTAGATATCCCCTTTCCTTTACAACTGACTAGATATCCCCCCCTTTCCAACTGACTAGATATCCCCTTTCCAACTGACTAGATATCCCCCTTTCCCTTTCCAACTGACTAGGTATCCCCCTTTCCCTTTACAACTGACTAGGTATCCCCCTTTCCCTTTACAACTGACTAGGTATCCCCCTTTCCAACTGACTAGATATCCCCTTTCCCTTTCCAACTGACTAGGTATCCCCCTTTCCCTGTACAACTGACTAGGTATCCCCTTTCCCTTTACAACTGACTAGATATCCCCCTTTCCAACTGACTAGATATCCCCCTTTCCCCTATACAACTTACTAGATATCCCCCTTTCCAACTGACTAGATATCCCCTTTCCCTTTAAAACTGACTAGATATCCCCTTTCCAACTGACTAGATATCCCCTTTCCCTGTACAACTGACTAGGTATCCCCCTTTACAACTGACTAGGTACCCCCTTTCCAACTGACTAAGTATCCCCCTTTCCCTGTACAACTGACTAGGTATCCCCTTTACAACTGACTAGGTACCCCTTTCCAACTGACTAAGTATCCCCCTTTCCCTGTACAACTGACTAGGTATCCCCCTTTACAACTGACTAGGTATCCCCCTTTCCCTGTACAACTGACTAGGTATCCCCCTTTACAACTGACTAGGTACCCCCCTTTCCAACTGACTAAGTATCCCCCTTTCCAACTGACTAGGTATCCCCCTTTCCAACTGACTAGGTATCCCCCTTTCCAACTGACTAGGTATACCCCTTTCCCTTTTTAACTGACTAGGTATCCCCCTTTCCAACTGTCAGTGGATGCATCATTGAAAATAGTTTTCACACTGGATACATCATTGTAAATAGTTTTCACACTGGATACATCATTGTAAATAGTTTTCACACTGGATACATCATTGTAAATAGTTTTCACACTGGGTACATCGTTGTAAATAGTTTTCACACTGGATACATCGTTGTAAATAGTTTTCACACTGGATACATCATTGTAGAGGCATCCCTGCCTTTAGAAAGCTATTAATTACACTGTTATGCATATTAGCATTCCAATAATCTGTATTGTGAGATGATTGAATCATTGTGGGGTTTGGCATGCGGTCTGGGTGTGGCTTTTGTTAAGCTTCTTTGTGACGGTACAGAGACTGCAGTGGGCCTGTGTGTTCATCCATGCAGCTTTGCGTGTGTGTGTGCGTGCGTTCGTCCGTGTGTAACTGTGTGTGTCTGCGTGTGCATTGCCGTATGCTTGTGTATGTGTGACTGTGTGTGTGTGTAAATTACACATCCCTTCCCAGCCAGACCATTGTCTCTGGTCTGTAGAATACTTCATAACCTTCCCTTCCCAGCCAGACCATTGTCTCTGGTCTATAAAATACTTCATAACCTTCCCAGCTAGACCATTGTCTCTGGTCTGTAGAATACTTCATAACCTTCCCTTCCCAGCCAGACCATTGTCTCTGGTCTGTAAAATACTTCATAACCCTCCCTTCCCAGCCAGACCATTGTCTCTGGTCTGTAGAATACTTCATAACCTTCCCAGCCAGACCATTGTCTCTGGTCTGTAGAATACTTCATAACCTTTCCAGCCAGACCATTGTCTCTGGTCTGTAGAATACTTCATAACCTTCCCAGCCAGACCATTGTCTCTGGTCTGTAGAATACTTCATAACCTTCCCTTCCCAGCCAGACCATTGTCTTTGGTCTGTAGAATACTTCATAACCTTCCCAGCTAGACCATTGTCTCTGGTCTGTAGAATACTTCATAACCCTCCCTTCCCAGCCAGACCATTGTCTCTGGTCTGTAGAATACTTCATAACCTTCCCAGCTAGACCATTGTCTCTGGACTGTAGAATACTTCATAACCTTCCCTTCCCAGCCAGACCATTGTCTCTGGTCTGTAGAATACTTCATAACCTTCCCAGCCAGACCATTGTCTCTGGTCTGTAGAATACTTCATAACCTTCCCAGCCAGACCATTGTCTCTGGTCTGTAGAATACTTCATCGTTGGAACGTCTCTCCATTAACATGTTAGTCATTTAGCATCTTATCCAGAGCGACTTATAGATAGCTAGGTGGACCAGCCATAGTCAGTACATTCATCTCCAGATAGCTAGGTGGACCAGTCATAGTCAGTACATTCATCTCCAGATAGCTAGGTGGACCAGTCATAGTCAGTACATTCATCTCCAAATAGCTAGGTGGACCAGCCATAGTCAGTACATTCATCTCCAGATAGCTAGGTGGACCAGTCATAGTCAGTACATTCATCTCCGGATAGCTAGGTGGACCAGCCATAGTCAGTACATTCATCTCCAGATAGCTAGGTGGACCAGTCATAGTCAGTACATTCATCTCCAGATAGCTAGGTGGACCAGTCATAGTCAGTACATTCATCTCCAGATAGCTAGGTGGACCAGTCATAGTCAGTACATTCATCTCCAGATAGCTAGCTGGACCAGTCATAGTCAGTACATTCATCTCCAGATAGCTAGCTGGACCAGTCATAGTCAGTACATTCATCTCCAGATAGCTAGCTGGACCAGTCATAGTCAGTACATTCATCTCCAGATAGCTAGGTGGACCAGTCATAGTCAGTACATTCATCTTCAGATAGCTAGCTGGACCAGTCATAGTCAGTACATTCATCTCCAGATAGCTAGGTGGACCAGCCATAGTCAGTACATTCATCTCCAGATAGCTAGGTGGACCAGTCATATTCAGTACATTCATCTCCAGATAGCTAGGTGGACCAGTCATAGTCAGTACATTCATCTTCAGATAGCTAGGTGGACCAGTCATAGTCAGTACATTCATCTCCAGATAGCTAGGTGGACCAGTCATAGTCAGTACATTCATCTCCAGATAGCTAGGTGGACCAGTCATAGTCAGTATATTCATCTCCAGATAGCTAGGTGGACCAGTCATAGTCAGTGCATTCATCTCCAGATAGCTAGGTGGACCAGTCATAGTCAGTATATTCATCTCCAGATAGCTAGGTGGACCAGTCATAGTCAGTGCATTCATCTCCAGATAGCTAGGTGGACCAGTCATAGTCAGTACATTCATCTCCAGATAGCTAGGTGGACCAGTCATAGTCAGTACATTCATCTTCAGATAGCTAGGTGGACCAGTCATAGTCAGTACATTCATCTCCAGATAGCTAGGTGGACCAGTCATAGTCAGTACATTCATCTCCAGATAGCTAGGTGGACCAGTCATAGTCAGTACATTCATCTCCAGATAGCTAGGTGGACCAGTCATAGTCAGTACATTCATCTCCAGATAGCTAGGTGGACCAGTCATAGTCAGTAGATTCATCTTCAGATAGCTAGATGGACCAGTCATAGTCAGTACATTCATCTCCAGATAGCTAGGTGCTAGTAGAAAATGAACATCCAACGAGCGAGGATGCTGTGTGTGTGTGTGTGTGTGTGTGTGTGTGTGTGTGTGTGTGTGTGTGTGTGTGTGTGTGTGTGTGTGTGTGTGTGTGTGTGTGTGTGTGTGTGTGTGTGTGTGTGTGTGTGTGTGTGTGTGTGTGTGTGTGCGTGCGTATGTTTTATTTATTTATTTAAATGTCACCTTTATTTAACCAGGTAGGCCAGTTGAGAACAAGTTGCCATTTACAACTGTGACCTGGTCAAGATAAAGCAAAGCAGTTCGACACAAACAACGAACACAGAGTTACACATGGAATAAAAACAAACATAGTCAATAATACAGCAGAAAAATAAGTCAATATACAATGTGAGCAAATGAGGTGAGATAAGGGAGGTAAAGGCAAAACAAGGCCATGGTGGCAAAGTAAATACAATATAACAAGTTAAACACTGGAATTGTAGATTTGCAGTGGAAGAATGTGCAAAGTAGAGATAGAAATAATGGGATGCAAAGGAGCAAAATAAATAAAATAAATACAGTAGGGAAAAAGGTAGTTGTTTGGGCTAAATTATAGATGGGCTATGTACAGGTGCAGTAATCTGTGAGCTGCTCTGACAGCTGGTGCTTAATTAAAGCTAGTGAGGGAGATAAGTGTTTCCAGTTTCAGAGATTTTTGTAGTTTGTTCCAGTCATTGTCAGCAAACTACAAAAATATGAAGCGAGGGCCAGCCAACGAGGGCATACAGGTCGCAGTGGTGGGTAGTATATGGGGCTTTGGTGAAAAAAATGGATGGCACTTTGATAGACTGCATCCAATTTGCTGAGTAGAGTGTTGGAGGCTATTTTGTAAATGACATCGCTGAAGTCAAGGATCGGCAGGATAGTCAGTTTACGAGGGTATGTTTGGCAGCATGAAGTGAAGGATGCTTTGTTGCATATTGCATTGAAGCTTGTTTGGAGGTTAGTTAACACAGTGTCCAAAGAAGGGCCAGAAGTATAGAGAATGGTGTTGTCTGCGTAGAGGTGGATCAGAGAATCACCAGCAGCAAGAGCGACATCATTGATTGAAAAAGTAGTCCCGAGAATTGAACCCTGTGGTACCCCCATAGAGACTGCCAGAGGTCCGGACAACAGGCCCTCCGATTTGAGACATTGAACTCTCTCTGAGAAGTAGTTGGTGAACCAGGCGAGGCAGTCATTTGAGAAACCAAGGCTGTTGAGTCTGCCGATAAGAATGTGGTGATTGACAGAGTCGAAAGCCTTGGCCAGGTCGATGAATACGGCTGCACAGTACTGTCTCTTATCGATGGAGGTTATGATATCATTTAGGACCTTGAGCGTGGCTGAGGTGCACCCATGACCAACTCGGAAACCAGATTGCAGAGCAGAGAAGGTACGATGTGATTCAAAATGGTCAGTAATCTGTTTGTTAACTTGGCTTTCAAAGTCCTTAGAGATGCAGGGTAGGATAGATATAGGTCTGTAGCAGTTTGGGTCAAGAGTGTCTCTCCCTTTGAAGAGGGGGATGACCGTGGCAGCTTTCCAATCTTTGGGAATCTCAGACGATACGAAAGAGAGGTTGAACAGGCTAGTAATAGGGGTTGTAACAATTTCGGCTGATACTTTTAGAAAGAGAGGGTCCAGATTGTCTAGCCCAGCTGATTTGTAGGGGTCCAGATTTTGCAGCTCTTTCAGAACATCAGCTATCTGGATTTGGGTGAAGGAGAAATGGGGGAGGCTTGGGCAAGTTGCTGTGGGGGGTGCAGAGCTGTTGGCCAGGGTAGGGGTAGCCAGGTGGAAAGCATGGCCAGCCGTAGAGAAATGCTTATTGAAATTCTCAATTATTGTGGATTTATCGGTGGTGACAGTGTTTCCTAGCCTCAGTGCAGTGGGCAGCTGGGAGGAGGTGCTCTTATTCTCCATGGACTTTAGTGTCCCAGAACTTTTTGGAGTTTGTGCTGCAGGATGCACATTTCTGTTTGAAAAAGCTAGCCTTAGCTTTCCTAACTCCCTGTGAGTGTTGGTTCCTATCTTCCCTGAAAAGTTGCATATCGCGGGGACTATTCTATGGTAATGCCGAACGCCACAGGATGTTTCTGTGCTGGTCGAGAGCAGTCAGGTCTGGAGTGAACCACGGGCTATATCTGTTCCTGGTTTTTTTTTAAAATGGAATGGGGCATGCTGATTTAAGACGTGTTTGTGTGTGTTTCTGTGTGTGTCTCTCAGGGGAACAAGGTGTCAGTGTTAGCTTACAGAGTGTTTTGACAAGCACAGAATGAGATGCCCCCGCAGATTTAATCTCTCTCAGGAGTCCCCCCCGTCTCTCCTTTCCCCCCCTCCCCCTGCTTGTCTTCTCTACACCAGTCTCCTCAGAGGCATGGTTTATTTCCCTCTGGTTTATGTCAATCAGGTACCTCGTTGTAATATCCTGCCATTTATTTCCCATTGATGGACATCCCAGACAGGAGAGGAGGTGGTTGTAGAATTGAACAGCTCTTTTCTGGATTTTGATTACTATGTAAAGTATGGTCCTAATTCTGCATTGTTTGGGATTTGTACTATACGTATATTTTATGCAAAATTCTCTATGCAGAGTCTCAATTGGGTGTTTGTTCCATTTTATGAATTATTGGTTGGTGAGTGGACCCCCAACCAGAGAGGGCAATGGGTTCTATAGCTAGAGTATTTTTTCTGCAAATATTTAATTGGGACGTCGAGTTTTATGTTCCTTTTCATGGCTTAGAAGGCCCTTCTTGCCTTGTATCGCCGATCGTTCACAGACTTGTGGAAGTTACCTATGGTGTTGACGTCTCTTACTGAGATTTACTGTCAGGGCCCCAGGTCTGACAGAACCTGTACAGAGGATTCTGGTGCTGCTGTAGGCCTTCCTTGGTCCGTCTCTTACTGTGAGTGAGTTATTGAGATAGATTATTAGGTTGAGGTGTCTCTCCTACAATGCAGACACGTAACAACTAAGACACACTTCAGCTTTATATGGTTCATTATGTTTTATCACTACTGGAGAGACTCTGAATGGTTCAATTATTTCATGTATTGTGTCGAGCATCAGACACTCTACCTCATTGTTATACATGTCTCCCAAACTCTAAACAAATCATCTTCGTTTGATAAGATAATACACCTCCTATTACGGTTCAAGAACTCTGCACTACAAACAAATGATCTTCGTTTGATAAGATAATGCACCTCCTATTACGGTTCAAGTACTCTGTACTACGAACAAATCATCTTCGTTTGATAAGATAATACACCTCCTGTTACGGTTCAAGCACTCTGCACTACAAACAAATTATCTTCGTTTGATAAGATAATGCACCTCCTGTTACGGTTCAAGTACTCTGTACTACGAACAAATCATCTTCGTTTGATAAGATAATACACCTCCTGTTACGGTTCAAGCACTCTGCACTACAAACAAATGATCTTCGTTTGATAAGATAATGCACCTCCTGTTACGGTTCAAGTACTCTGTACTACGAACAAATCATCTTCGTTTGATAAGATAATACACCTCCTGTTACGGTTCAAGTACTCTGCACTACAAACAAATGATCTTCGTTTGATAAGATAATACACCTCCTGTTACGGTTCAAGTACTCTGCACTACAAACAAATGATCTTCGTTTGATAAGATAATGCACCTCCTGTTACGGTTCAAGTACTCTGTACTACGAACAAATCATCTTCGTTTGATAAGATAATACACCTCCTGTTACGGTTCAAGTACTCTGCACTACAAACAAATGATTTTCGTTTGATAAGATAATACACCTCCTGTTACGGTTCAAGTACTCTGCACTACAAACAAATGATCTTCGTTTGATAAGATAATGCACCTCCTGTTACGGTTCAAGTACTCTGTACTACGAACAAATCATCTTCGTTTGATAAGATAATGCACCTCCTGTTACGGTTCAAGTACTCTGCACTACGAACAAATGATCTTCGTTTGATAAGATAAAGCACCTCCTGTTACGGTTCAAGTACTCTGTACTACGAACAAATCATCTTCGTTTGATAAGATAATGCACCTCCTGTTACGGTTCAAGTACTCTGCACTACAAACAAATGATCTTTGTTTGATAAGATAATGCACCTCCTGTTACGGTTCAAGTACTCTGTACTACAAACAAATGATCTTCGTTTGATAAGATAATGCACCTCCTGTTACGGTTCAAGTACTCTGCACTACGAACAAATCATCTTCGTTTGATAAGATAATACACCTCCTGTTACGGTTCAAGTACTCTGCACTACAAACAAATGATCTTCGTTTGATAAGATAATACACCTCCTGTTACGGTTCAAGTACTCTGCACTACAAACAAATGATCTTCGTTTGATAAGATAATGCACCTCCTGTTACGGTTCAAGTACTCTGTACTACGAACAAATCATCTTCGTTTGATAAGATAATGCACCTCCTGTTACGGTTCAAGTACTCTGCACTACGAACAAATGATCTTCGTTTGATAAGATAAAGCACCTCCTGTTACGGTTCAAGTACTCTGTACTACGAACAAATCATCTTCGTTTGATAAGATAATGCACCTCCTGTTACGGTTCAAGTACTCTGCACTACAAACAAATGATCTTTGTTTGATAAGATAATGCACCTCCTGTTACGGTTCAAGTACTCTGTACTACAAACAAATGATCTTCGTTTGATAAGATAATGCACCTCCTGTTACGGTTCAAGTACTCTGCACTACGAACAAATCATCTTCGTTTGATAAGATAATACACCTCCTGTTACGGTTCAAGTACTCTGCACTACGAACAAATCATCTTCGTTTGATAAGATAATACACCTCCTGTTACGGTTCAAGTACTCTGTACTACAAACAAATGATCTTCGTTTGATAAGATAATGCACCTCCTGTTACGGTTCAAGTACTCTGCACTACAAACAAATGATCTTCGTTTGATAAGATAATGCACCTCCTGTTACGGTTCAAGTACTCTGCACTACGAACAAATGATCTTCGTTTGATAAGATAATACACCTCCTGTTACGGTTCAAGTACTCTGCACTACGAACAAATCATCTTCGTTTGATAAGATAATACACCTCCTGTTACGGTTCAAGTACTCTGTACTACAAACAAATGATCTTCGTTTGATAAGATAATGCACCTCCTGTTACGGTTCAAGTACTCTGCACTACAAACAAATGATCTTCGTTTGATAAGATAATGCACCTCCTGTTACGGTTCAAGTACTCTGCACTACAAACAAATGATCTTCGTTTGATAACATACCGATCAAAATATTTAAATCAGTGTTACTGTAATTTGCCCAGAACAATGATTTTAGGTTTTGGATGGATTACACTGGATTAAATCTATATTTTCTGTCTGAACGTAGAGTGAATAATATCCCTGAATGACGTGTTGTCAG
This sequence comes from Oncorhynchus nerka, assembly GCF_034236695.1. Lineage (NCBI taxonomy): Eukaryota > Metazoa > Chordata > Actinopteri > Salmoniformes > Salmonidae > Oncorhynchus > Oncorhynchus nerka. Next base: position 4,086,053 of record NC_088399.1, read on the forward strand.
ACAGACTGAATAGTATCCCTGAATGACGTGTTGTCAGACAGGCTGAATTAATATCCCTGAATGACGTGTTGTCAGACAGACTGAATTAATATCCCCGAGGGACGTACTTAGACATCTAAAGCCCTTGTAAGGCTTTGTGGCGCCTCAGATCTGTGTAATTATTTATAATGGGACAACAGTAGGACCAGAGGCTGATGCTAATATTATGAATGAAATACACCACACATTAATTACGGTCCAATCACAACCCACAGGGCAGCAGCAGCGGGTCTAGTGTACCTGCTATGCTTGTGAATATCTGATGTGCATATCACCAAATATGCTGCAGTATAGACAGAATGGATGGTGAATGGAGTTTATTGAATTGGCTGTTTTGAACAGGCTGTTGGCTGTTCAATATTTTTCCAAGTATCAGTATTTGATGAGAATTGTTTTTTTGTATATTTCCTTGGTAGTGTATGTGTACCCCGTTCCACTCAGAGTGGAGGTCTAGACCTGTTCTGTACCCCGTTCCACTCAGAGTGGAGGCCTAGACCTGCTCTGTACCCCGTTAAACTCAGAGTGGAGGTCTAGACCTGCTCTGTACCCCGTTCCACTCAGAGTGGAGGTCTAGACCTGTTCTGTACCCCGTTCCACTCAGAGTGGAGGTCTAGACCTGTTCTGTACCCCGTTCCACTCAGAGTGGAGGCCTAGACCTGCTCTGTACCCCGTTCCACTCAGAGTGGAGGCCTAGACCTGTTCTGTACCCCGTTAAACTCAGAGTGGAGGTCTAGACCTGCTCTGTACCCCGTTCCACTCAGAGTGGAGGCCTCCACTCAGAGTGGAGGCCTAGACCTGCTCTGTACCCCGTTCCACTCAGAGTGGAGGCCTAGACCTGCTCTGTACCCCGTTCCACTCAGAGTGGAGGTCTAGACCTGCTCTGTACCCCGTTCCACTCAGAGTGGAGGTCTAGACCTGCTCTGTACCCCGTTCCACTCAGAGTGGAGGTCTAGACCTGCTCTGTACCCCGTTCCACTCAGAGTGGAGGTCTAGACCTGCTCTGTACCCCGTTCCACTCAGAGTGGAGGTCTAGACCTGCTCTGTACCCCGTTCCACTCAGAGTGGAGGTCTAGACCTGCTCTGTACCCTGTTCCACTCAGAGGGGAGGTCTAGACCTGTTCTGTACCCCGTTCCACTCAGAGTGGAGGCCTAGACCTGCTCTGTACCCCGTTCCACTCAGAGTGGAGGTCTAGACCTGCTCTGTACCCCGTTCCACTCAGAGTGGAGGCCTAGACCTGCTCTGTACCCCGTTCCACTCAGAGTGGAGGTCTAGACCTGCTCTGTTCCACCCTCTAGACTGACCTGTTCTGTACCCCGTTCCACTCAGAGTGGAGGTCTAGACCTGCTCGGTACCCCGTTCCACTCAGAGTGGAGGTCTAGACCTGCTCTGTACCCCGTTCCACTCAGAGTGGAGGTCTAGACCTGCTCTGTACCCCGTTCCACTCAGAGTGGGTTAACACCAGCCTGTCGATCTGGGTTAACACCAGCCTGTTGATCTGGGTTAACACTAGCCTGTCGATCTGGGTTAACACCAGCCTGTCGATCTGGGTTAACACCATCCTTTTGTTAGTGTTGATCTGGGTTAACACCAGCCTGTCGATCTGGGTTTACACCAGCCTGTTGATCTGGGTTAACACCAACCTGTTGTTAATGTTTGTCTGGGTTAACACCAGCCTGTTGATCTGGGTTAACACCAGCCTGTTGATCTGGGTTAACACCAGCCTGTTGATCTGGGTTAACACTAGCCTGTCGATCTGGGTTAACACCAGCCTGTCGATCTGGGTTAACACCAGCCTGTCGATCTGGGTTAACACCAACCTTTTGATCTGGGTTAACACCAGCCTGTTGTTAATGTTGATCTGGGTTAACACCAGCCTGTTGTTAATGTTGATCTGGGTTAACACCAGCCTGTCGATCTGGGTTAACACCAAACTTTTGATCTGGGTTAACACCAGCCTGTTGATCTGGGTTAACACCAGCCTGTTGTTAATGTTGATCTGGGTTAACACCAGCCTGTCGATCTGGGTTAACACCAGCCTGTTGATCTGGGTTAACACCAGCCTGGTGTTAATGTCGATCTGGGTTAACACCAGCCTGTCGATCTGGGTTAACACCAGCCTGTCGATCTGGGTTAACACCAGCCTGTTGATCTGGGTTAACACCAGCCTGTTGTTAATGTTGATCTGGGTTAACACCAGCCTGTCGATCTGGGTTAACACCAGCCTGTTGATCTGGGTTAACACCAGCCTGTTGTTAATGTTGATCTGGGTTAACACCAGCCTGTTGATCTGGGTTAACACCAGCCTGTTGTTAATGTTGATCTGGGTTAACACCAGCCTGTGTCTGTTTTTTTATTTGTCCTGTTCCACTCATGTACGTGTGTGGTGTGAAATATATATTCGGTTTTTTTTGCAAATCCTACTCTCCCTTACACACCCTGCGAGAGTGACCCTGAAATAATTAGGGTTAAGTGCGTTGCTCAAGGGCAGATCATCCGATTCTTCACCTAGTCGGCTCGGGGATTCTAGTCAGCAACCTTTCAGTTCCTGGCCCAACATTCTAACAGCAAGGCTATCTGCTGCTCCGATGTCTAAAGACTATTGATAAATACAGAGGAATGGAATGCTGTGGGGATGGAAAGATGTGGGGATGGAAAGCTGTGGGATGGAATGCTGTGGGGTGGAAAGTTGTGGGGGTGGAATGATGTGGGGATGGAATGATGTGGGGATGGAAAGATGTGGGGATGGAAAGCTGTGGGGTGGAAAGCTGTGGGGTGGAAAGCTGTGGGGTGGAAAGCTGTGGGGATGGAAAGCTGTGGGGTGGAAAGCTGTGGGGTGGAAAGCTGTGGGGTGGAAAGCTGTGGGGTGGAAAGCTGTGGGGTGGAAAGCTGTGGGGATGGAAAGCTGTGGGGTGGAAAGCTGTGGGGATGGAAAGATGTGGGGATGGAAAGATGTGGGGTGGAAAGCTGTGGGGATGGAAGGTTGTGGGGTGGAAAGCTGTGGGGTGGAAAGCTGTGGGGTGGAAAGCTGTGGGGATGGAAGGTTGTGGGGTGGAAAGCTGTGGGGTGGAAAGCTGTGGGGATGGAAAGCTGTGGGGATGGAAAGCTGTGGAGATGGAAAGCTGTGGAGGTGGAATGCTGTGGGGTGGAAAGCTGTGGAGATGGAAAGCTGTGAATATGGAAAGCTGTGGAGGTGGAATGCTGTGGGGATGGAAAGCTGTGGGGTGGAAAGCTGTGGGGATGGAAAGCTGTGGAGATGGAAAGCTGTGGAGATGGAAAGCTGTGGAGATGGAAAGCTGTGGAGGTGGAATGCTGTGGGGATGGAAAGATGTGGGGATGGAAAGATGTGGGGATGGAAAGCTGTGGGGATGGAAAGATGTGGGGATGGAAAGCTGTGGGGTGGAAAGCTGTGGGGATGGAAAGCTGTGGGGATGGAAAGATGTGGGGATGGAAAGCTGTGGGGTGGAAAGCTGTGGGGATGGAAAGCTGTGGGGTGGAAAGCTGTGGGTGGAAAGATGTGGGGATGGAAGCTGTGGGGTTGAAAGCTGTGGGGTGGAAAGCTGTGGGGTGGAAAGCTGTGGGGTGGAAAGATGTGGGGATGGAAAGCTGTGGGGTGGAAAGCTGTGGGGTGGAAAGCTGTGGGGTGGAAAGCTGTGGGGTGGAAAGCTGTGGGGATGGAAAGCTGTGGGGTGGAAAGCTGTGGGGTGGAAAGCTGTGGGGATGGAAAGATGTGGGGATGGAAAGATGTGGGGTGGAAAGCTGTGGGGTGGAAAGCTGTGGGGATGGAAGGTTGTGGGGTGGAAAGCTGTGGGGTGGAAAGCTGTGGGGTGGAAAGCTGTGGGGTGGAAAGCTGTGGGGATGGAAGGTTGTGGGGTGGAAAGCTGTGGGGTGGAAAGCTGTGGGGATGGAAAGCTGTGGGGATGGAAAGATGTGGAGATGGAAAGCTGTGGAGATGGAAAGCTGTGGAGGTGGAATGCTGTGGGGTGGAAAGCTGTGGAGATGGAAAGCTGTGAATATGGAAAGCTGTGGAGGTGGAATGCTGTGGGGATGGAAAGCTGTGGGGTGGAAAGCTGTGGGGATGGAAAGCTGTGGAGATGGAAAGCTGTGGAGATGGAAAGCTGTGGAGATGGAAAGCTGTGGAGGTGGAATGCTGTGGGGATGGAAAGATGTGGGGATGGAAAGATGTGGGGATGGAAAGCTGTGGGGATGGAAAGATGTGGGGATGGAAAGCTGTAGGGTGGAAAGCTGTGGGGATGGAAAGCTGTGGGGATGGAAAGATGTGGGGATGGAAAGCTGTGGGGTGGAAAGCTGTGGGGATGGAAAGCTGTGGGGTGGAAAGCTGTGGGGTGGAAAGATGTGGGGATGGAAGCTGTGGGGTTGAAAGCTGTGGGGTGGAAAGCTGTGGGGTGGAAAGCTGTGGGGTGGAAAGATGTGGGGATGGAAAGCTGTGGGGTGGAAAGCTGTGGGGTGGAAAGATGTGGGGATGGAAGCTGTGGGGTTGAAAGCTGTGGGGTGGAAAGCTGTGGGGTGGAAAGCTGTGGGGTTGAAAGCTGTGGGGTGGAAAGCTGTGGGGTGGAAAGCTGTGGGGATGGAAGGTCGTGGGGATGGAAGGTTGTGGGGATGGAAAGAGGCTGGAAAGCTGTGGGGATGGAATGTTGTGGGATGGAAAGCTTTATGCTGGAAAGCTGTGGGATGGAAAGCTTAATGCTGGAAAGCTGTGGGATGGAAAGCTTTATGCTGGAAAGCTGTGGGATGGAAAGCTTTATGCTGGAAAGCTGTGGGATGGAAAGCTTTGAGCTGGAAAGCTGTGGGATGGAAAGCTCCGAGCTGGAAAGCTGTGGGATGGAAAGCTTTGAGCTGGAAAGCTGTGGGATGGAAAGCTCCGAGCTGGAAAGCTGTGGGATGGACTGGGCACATAGAAACTAGCTGTCTGTCTGTGAGCCTGGAGTTGCTGAGGCTAGACGAGGGGCCCTTCATCTGAGCCAGGAGTCAGCCCCATCATCTGAGGGGTGAGTGGCTAGCTGAGCTGTTGTCTGTGTGACCCAGCTGGTGTTACTGGGCCAGCCCGACCAGATGGGTCCTGCTCCAACCTAAGCCTCAGTTCCTATCCCCAGGGAAGCTGTTACTCAGACTAGGCCAGCTTGGATCACTGATTGGTCTCATCAGCACAGAATAGGAGGCCCCTGCTGTATCATTATGGCTAACTGCCACCTTAACTACAGCCAGAGACATGCTAAAATAAAGTAGCTTTCAAATCAAGTAAACCCTAAACTGAGACATGCTAAAATAAAGTAGCTTTCAAATCAAGTAAACCCTAAACTGAGACATGCTAACATTGTTGTGGAAAATCTTGAGTCAAATATTTGCACAGATACCCGGAACTTGTGAATTCAATTTAGACGTAACAGAGCCGAGCACTTCCATGGAAAATACTAAATTCTCATGTCACAGAGTTCTGCCTTTATAGGATTCTGTCTTTGCATAACATATAGAGTGTCCTCCCTCTATATGAAAATAGCTTCCCTTGACCTTTCTCCACCATTATCTTTCAGTCTCAGTTCTTGCTTGTTAACACCCACATCTGACAGCCATATATGTTATAATGGTAGTGGGGTCCTGGTCCTATATGTTCCGTTCCTTATGTAGCCATTCTGTCTCAGCTCTTCAAAGTGGACAGCCTAGACACCCCCCCCCTTAAAATATTTAGATGTACTATTGTAAAGTGGCTGTTCCACTGGATGTCATAAGGTGAATGCACCAATTTGTAAGTCGCTCTGGATAAGAGCGTCTGCTAAATGACTTAAATGTAAATGTAAATGTAGACGCTGCTAATAATGGAAATGTAATCATAGTCATGAGTTTTGCTCCCACAACATAAAGTAGCTTTCAAATCAAGTAAACCCTAAACTGAGACATGCTAACTTAAAGTAGCTTTCAAATCAAGTAAACCCTAAACTGAGACATGCTAACTTAAAGTAGCTTTCAAATCAAGTAAACCCTAAACTGAGACATGCTAACTTAAAGTAGCTTTCAAATCAAGTAAACCCTAAACTGAGACATGCTAACTTAAAGTAGCGTTCAAATCAAGTAAACCCTAAACTGAGACATGCTAACTTAAAGTAGCTTTCAAATCAAGTAAACCCTAAACTGAGACATGCTAACTTAAAGTAGCTTTCAAATCAAGTAAACCCTAAACTGAGACATGCTAACTTAAAGTAGCTTTCAAATCAAGTAAACCCTAAACTGAGACATGCTAACTTAAAGTAGCTTTCAAATCAAGTAAACCCTAAACTGAGACATGCTAACTTAAAGTAGCTTTCAAATCAAGTAAACCCTGAACTGAGACATGCTAACTTAAAGTAGCTTTCAAATCAAGTAAACCCTAAACTGAGACATGCTAACTTAAAGTAGCTTTCAAATCAAGTAAACCCTAAACTGAGACATGCTAACTTAAAGTAGCTTTCAAATCAAGTAAACCCTAAACTGAGACATGCTAACTTAAAGTAGCTTTCAAATCAAGTAAACCCTAAACTGAGACATGCTAACTTAAAGTAGCTTTCAAATCAAGTAAACCATGCTAAACTGAGCTTTCAAATCAAGTAAACCCTGAACTGAGACAAGCTAAAGTAGCTTTCAAATCAAGTAAACCCTGAACTGAGACAAGCTAACTTAAAGTAGCTTTCAAATCAAGTAAACCCTAAACTGAGACATGCTAACTTAAAGTAGCTTTCAAATCAAGTAAACCCTAAACTGAGACATGCTAACTTAAAGTAGCTTTCAAATCAAGTAAACCCTAAACTGAGACATGCTAACTTAAAGTAGCTTTCAAATCAAGTAAACCCTGAACTGAGACATGCTAACTTAAAGTAGCTTTCAAATCAAGTAAACCCTAAACTGAGACATGCTAACATAAGGTATTAATTAAAGAAGCGGGTGTTTAGGTAATACAATAAAATGATGTTTTGGAGTATATTTCCATGACTCATGACTCCTGGGCTACTAACACTAGAATGTTGGAAAAATACATTTTATTCAACCTCAAACACATTGATTGAAGCTTGTTTTGTAAGCCTGAATATAATTCAAAGGTAGCATAGGAATCAACAACAACAAAAAAAGGAAGTTATTAACCTGTCATGAAACACGAATATGAAATTGTTATTCTGGGCAGACAGCTCCACTTTAGGCCTTTTGAAGCCTCGGGAAGGAGGCAGAGGAAATAAAATAAAATAAGTGTAATTTGACCAAACGTACCAAGTAATCAGGGTTACGCCGTGGTTATCACACAGTCATCCTCTAACATGGTCTCCTCTGCCAAGAAAGGATGGCACACTGCCACAGGGATGCTCCCTGCCCACTCAGTACATCGATCAAAGATATCATGCAATATATCATACCATGAACTATGTAACGTAATGACATGTAATGGGGCAGGCAGGCTGGTTTTATTATGAGTATATTTGGATAACCCCCCCCTGAGGTATAACTGAAGACATGCTTAACTTAAACACGGCTGATGTCTGAAGGTAGTGTTGAATATAATAGTGTGTAGGATGTACAGTGCTGCCCTACACAACAGTTTACGTTTCTGAATGTAAGTGTTTTCCACAAGCACATGGAGTAGCCAGACAAATAGAAATAAAAGTACCCCTCCCTCTGGTTAAGATTAGTTTTGATAAACACGCTCTATTTGGGGGTGGCCTCTGGTGCATTCTGATTCTACGTTATATTTTCAGGCAGCAATTATCAGGAAATAACACTGATTATAAAAAAATTAAAATGTACTTTTATAGTGTAAGATTCATCAGCTGTTGTACAATATATTTAAAAGACAGCAAAAATGTAATTTTGACAGCACTGGGCCTTTAAGATCCCTTGAAGAGTCTGCTGACTCCCACAGCGTCAAGCTTCCCTTTAAGAGTCTGCTGACTCCCACAGCGTCAAGCTTCCCTTTAAGAACCCTTTAAGAGTCTGCTGACTCCCACAGCGTCAAGCTTCCCTTTAAGAACCCTTTAAGAGTCTGCTGACTCCCACAGCGTCAAGCTTCCCTTTAAGAGTCTGCTGACTCCCACAGCGTCAAGCTTCCCTTTAAGAACCCTTTAAGAGTCTGCTGACTCCCACAGCGTCAAGCTTCCCTTTAAGAACCCTTTAAGAGTCTGCTGACTCCCACAGCGTCAAGCTTCCCTTTAAGAACCCTTTAAGAGTCTGCTGACTCCCACAGCGTCAAGCTTCCCTTTAAGAACCCTTTAAGAGTCTGCTGACTCCCACAGCGTCAAGATTCCCTTTAAGAGTCTGCTGACTCCCACAGCGTCAAGCTTCCCTTTAAGAACCCTTGAAGAGTCTGCTGACTCCCACAGCGTCAAGCTTCCCTTTAAGAGTCTGCTGACTCCCACAGCGTCAAGCTTCCCTTAAAGAGTCTGCTGACTCCCACAGCGTCAAGCTTCCCTTTAAGAACCCTTTAAGAGTCTGCTGACTCCCACAGCGTCAAGCTTCCCTTTAAGAACCCTTGAAGAGTCTGCTGACTCCCACAGGCTACAAGCTTCCTTTTACGAAGCATTCGGTCAGCTATCTGCAATACAGGTATGATTGATGAAGGAAGCAGGTGTTTAACATGGAATATGATACACAGAAAGCAGCATTTGACGACTCCATTGTCAGATTAAATCAGTATCTTTAATAATACTATATAAATATCATTAGCTATTTTAAAACAATTCAATTTGTTTTCTTTTATCATATTTTGGACCAGAGTGAGGCTCCATCTCCACTAGCCTACCTACTGCTCCTGCAGTGTTGAGGATTCACCATCTTCATTGAATGTTTTCATCATTTATCTGCAGATAATTGCCAAAAAAGCATTACCAGTATGCAAATTAGGGAGCCAAATGAACAGCTCTCTCACCGATGCAATTCGGTAGACTACTGATGAGTCGCTCACTTTAACGTCCCTGTCTGTCAAGTCCTAATGGACTTCATATAGAACATACAAACGGGATCTCTAGTTTACGTGTCTCGATGCGATGAACATATAACTACATTGTACGATTTATCAATGGCGCAAGACATGTGATCGACTTCATTCAGGCAGTTTTTTATAAACTAGTCAAGAATGAGGTCTGTCAATCAAAGCACAGTAACTAGCCGATCCGCTCTACCGTTATGTGGCTGCGTATGAAACAGTGCACCAGGGTCCAACGTTAACTTTTGGCCCAAAATATACTGTCCTGAACAGAATTTCTACTGGCCCGGAAACAGTGTAGTTCCTAAATGCATTTGGCATGCTCTCTCTCTCTCTCTCTCTCTATATTCACATATGTATTAATAACGGTTTAATATAATTTAGCAATTCAAGTCATTACTCTAATACACTGAAAAGAGGCTGGCCCCGAGCGGGCCATTGACGACATCCATTGGCCCAATATATTTTTACATGGCCGGGGCCGTGATTAATGTCGGACTCTGCAAAGCGGAAGAAAATAAATGAATGTGTCAGATAGTAATTGGATAAGTGGATTCCGATCGTCAACACATACATGGGACGTACAAATCCATGCCCCTCCCAGTGACAGCGATCACCACACAGGCACCCAGCTATGAACCGAGAGGCGGGACTAAAAGCAGACTGTCAAACCAGCAGTGTTTCCCTGCCGTCGCTCACGTTGTGACTGACAGGCGCCTGTCCTATCAATAGATCGCTAGAAGAGGCATATCGTTCGTTCTAGCAGCGGGAGAGGGCTCGGAAAACTTTTTTTCTGACAAGATAATTAAAAAGTGACTAAGGTAATCGGCTGTATAGCCGGCGCTAGTGGAAAAAACTGGTCGACTATTATAGTTTGTAGGATATCCAGTATAGCCGCACACAACAGAGAGGTGGTGGGTTGAATAGTAGTGGTCTGTACATTGCTACCATACACAACAGAGAGGTGTTGGGTTGAATAGTAGTGGTCTGTACATTGCTGCCATACACAACAGAGAGGTGTGGTCTGTACATTGCTACCATACACAACAGAGAGGTGTTGGGTTGAATAGTAGTGGTCTGTACATTGCTACCATACACAACAGAGAGGTGTTGGGTTGAATAGTAGTGGTCTGTACATTGCTGCCATACACAACAGAGAGGTGTTGAGTTGAATAGTAGTGGTCTGTACATTGCTACCATACACAACAGAGAGGTGTGGTCTGTACATTGCTACCATACACAACAGAGAGGTGTTCTTTTCATTCAGGATGGAATATCTAGGCTTTTCATTCAGGATGGAATATCTAGACTTTTCATTCAGGCTGGAATTATCTAGGCTTTTCATTCAGGATGGAATATCTAAGCTTTTCATTCAGGATGGAATATCTAGGCTTTTCATTCAGGATGGAATATCTAGGCTTTTCATTCAGGATTGAATATATAGGCTTTTCATTCAGGATGGAATATCTAGGCTTTTCATTCAGGAATGAATATATAGGCTTTTCATTCAGGATGGAATATCTAGGCTTTTCATTCAGGCTTGAATATATAGGCTTTTCATTCAGGATGGAATATCTAGGCTTTTCATTCAGGATGGAATATCTAGGCTTTTCATTCAGGATGGAATATCTAGACTTTTCATTCAGGTGGAATATCTAGGCTTTTCATTCAGGATGGACTATCTAGGCTTTTCATTCAGGGTTGAATATCTAGGCTTTTCATTCAGTTATTTTGCCATCTAGTTCATTCTCTTCACTCACAGATAGTATTAATGATAGAGATGTCTGTATTATGGTCTGTGTTGTGGTGCTCCATGTTACCTGGGTCACTAGATGATGACCAGGTTTAGAGACTAACTCAGTCAGGAAGCGAAGGTTTTGTTCTGGTTAACCGTGACGAGATTGGCCCCTGCATTCACCCACACAACGACTCTGCCGAACCAGATGCTCACAGCTCACAGTGGAAAAGACCACCTGAACCAAACCACTCCACTTTCCCTTCAAAGGAAACACAAAGCCCTGTGGTCTGTGTGGGTCCTACGGCCTGGTCTGTTGGCCTTGTTTCTGCTCCCCTATCCCCCCCCCCCTTGTCATGTCAGTGTTTGGTGGGGTGGGTGGGGGGGTTATCCTCACAGCAGGACCATGAGGGAACAGAGAATAGATCAGAATAGATCCATCCAGCAGTCGTCGTCCGCCGTAAACCATCGGCTAAGTCTACCCCGGCCCAGTCTTAACCCATGCTGACTCTGAAAGTATAGATCTCTACAAAAGTCCTGGCCCTGGCCCATGTTGACTCAGCCTGTCATTGGGCCAGACCTGACACACCTGATGCCCACACCTGTTCTGGTTTGGTCTGGTGCAGGCCTGGAGACCGGAAGTTCAGAGGTCATTGGTTCAGAGGTCAGGCCGAGTGTGCCTCTGCCCTCTTTAATGATGCTTTAAGATAATACACAGCCAGGCGTGCCAGGGTCAAAGATCAAAGAACGCCCGCAGGGAGGGAGGGAGGGGGGAGGGAGATGAAAAGGGAGGGGAGGAGGGATGTGAGGAAGCAGGAGGCAAAACGTCCCAAATGGGCAGTTGAACGTTTGCAGAAGAAGGGAGGAGGCAGAAAGCTGTCCCACGGGGTTCAGGAGAAATAGGTCTGAGCAGCATGGAAAGCCTTAATGCTGATGTTAGTATTCTATACAGACCACCCTTCAACTCTTCATTAATGCAAGCCATGCCAGACGCAGCACTCTAGAGAGAGAGAAATACACAGAGAAAAAGACAGACAGAGAGAGAGAGACAAAGGGAGAGAGAGAGAGAGAGAGAGAGTGAGATAGCGAGAGAGAGAAAGGAGAGAGAGAGAGAGACAGAGTGAGATAGCGAGAGAGAGAAAGGAGAGAGAGAGAGACAGAGAGAGATAAAGGAGAGAGAGAGACAGAGAGAGAGGAGAGAGAGAAAGGAGAGAGAGAGGGAGGAGAGAGAAACAGAGAGAGGAGAGCAAAAGTGAGGAGAGAGAGAGAGAAAGGAGAGAGAGGAGAGAGAGAAAGGAGAGAGAGAGAGATAAGTAGCCACTCTGTTTCCCCTGATCAGATAGAGTGAGAGAGGGAGGAAGGAAGGAAAGCAGCTTTCACTGGCCTCCATCCACCATGCACAGCAGAAATGATTAAACCCATAAGAGGATAATACTAAACTTCTTCCCCTGTATACCCATTATGTTCTGCTCTGCTCTGTTCTGTTCTGTTCTGCTCTGCTCTGTTCTGTTCTGCTCTGTTCTGCTCTGTTCTGCTCTGTTCTGCTCTGTTCTGCTCTACTCTGTTCTGTTCTGCTCTGTTCTGCTCTGTTCTGCTCTGTTCTGCTCTGTTCTGCTCTACTCTGTTCTGTTCTGCTCTGTTCTGCTCTGTTCTGCTCTGCTCTGTTCTGCTCTGTTCTGCTCTGCTCTGTTCTGTTCTGCTGTTCTGCTCTGTCTGTTCTGCTCTGCTCTGTTCTGCTCTGTTCTGTTCTGCTCTGTTCTGTTCTGCTCTGTTCTGTTCTGCTCTGTTCTGTTCTGCTCTGTTCTGTTCTGCTCTGTTCTGTTCTGCTCTGTTCTGCTCTGTTCTGCTCTGCTCTGTTCTGTTCTGCTCTGTTCTGTTCTGCTCTGTTCTGCTCTGCTCTGTTCTGTTCTGCTCTGCTCTGTTCTGTTCTGCTCTGTTCTGTCTCTGTTCTCTGCTCTGTTCTACTCTGTTCTGCTCTGCTCTGTTCTGCTCTGCTCTACTCTGTTCTGTTCTGTTCTCTGTTCTGTTCTGCTCTGTTCTCTGTTCTGCTCTGCTCTGTTCTGCTCTGTTCTGCTCTACTCTGTTCTGTTTATGTTCTGCTCTGTTCTGTTCTGCTCTACTCTGTTCTGTTCTGCTCTGTTCTGCTCTGCTCTGTTCTGTTCTGTTCTGCTCTGTTCTGTTCTGTTCTGCTCTGTTCTGTTCTGCTCTGTTCTGTTCTGCTCTGTTCTGTTCTGCTCTGCTCTATTCTGCTCTGTTCTGCTCTGCTCTGCTCTGTTCTGCTCTGTTCTGTTCTGTTCTGCTCTATTCTGTTCTGCTCTGTTCTGGCTCTATTCTGCTCTGTTCGGCTCTGTTCGGTTCTGCTCTATTCTGCTCTGTTCGGCTCTGTTCGGTTCTGCTCTGTTCTGTTCTGCTCTGTTCGGCTCTGTTCTGCTCGGTTCTGTTCTGCTCTGTTCTGCTCTGTTCTGCTCTGTTCTGCTCTATTCTGTTCTGCTCTGTTCTGCTCTGTTCTGTTCTGCTCTGTTCTGCTCTGTTCTGCTCTGTTCTGTTCTGCTCTGTTCTGCTCTGTTCTGCTCTGTTCTGCTTTATTCTGTTCTGCTCTGTTCTGCTCTGTTCTGCTCTGTTCTGTTCTGCTCTGTTCTGTTCAGCTCTGTTCTGTTCTGCCCTGTTCTGCTCTGTTCTGTTCTGTGTTCTGCTCTGTTCTGCTCTGTTCTGTTCTGCCCTGTTCTGCTCTGTTCTGCTCTGTTCTGTTCTGCTCTGTTCTGTTCTGCTCTGTTCTGCTCTGTTCTGTTCTGTTCTGCTCTGTTCTGTTCTGCTCTGCTCTGTTCTGTTCTGCTCTGTTCTGTTTCGTTCAGTTCTCTTCACTTTGGATACAGGCTGATTCGTCAAAGTGAGAGTTTTTTAATACTCTTTCATCACCACAACTGCCATGTTCATTCAATATCATCTGATCGTCGGTCTCATGAATACAGTATTAATGTCTTTGCTTTGAGAGAGAACAGGTCATGAAACACGCTGTCTGTTGTCCATTTGCTTGGGTTGTGGGTTTATTATTTTTCACACTATTGAAAACCTTTTGACTACAAACCATTCAAACAAAACTCGAAGCCTCTGCTTATTACCAAGCTTTCGACATGATATTTGTAGGAAATGTGAATCTGGGTTTTTGTAAAGCAGTGAAGTCTTTCTACTGGTAATGAATAGAGACATGATGCATCTGGCCTGTTGAGTGCTGTAAGCAGAGCAGAGAGAGGGAGTGGTGTGTTGCCTGGCTCTAGCCAGACGGTAAGAAGAGTGGTGTGTTATCTGGCTCTAGCCAGACGGTAAGAATAGTGGTGTGTTATCTGGCTCTAGCCAGATGGTAAGAAGAGTGGTGTGTTATCTGGCTCTAGCCAGACGGTAAGAAGAGTGGTGTGTTGCCTGGCTCTAGCCAGACGGTAAGAAAAGTGGTGTGTTGCCTGGCTCTAGCCAGACGGTAAGAAGAGTGGTGTGTTATCTGGCTCTAGCCAGACGGTAAGAATAGTGGTGTGTTATCTGGCTCTAGCCAGACGGTAAGAAGAGTGGTGTGTTGCCTGGCTCTAGCCAGACGGTAAGAATAGTGATGTGTTATCTGGCTCTAGCCAGACGGTAAGAAGAGTGGTGTGTTATCTGGCTCTAGCCAGACGGTAAGAAGAGTGGTGTGTTGCCTGGCTCTAGCCAGATGGTAAGAAGAGTGGTGTGTTATCTGGCTCTAGCCAGACGGTAAGAATAGTGGTGTGTTATCTGGCTCTAGCCAGATGGTAAGAAGAGTGGTGTGTTATCTGGCTCTAGCCAGACGGTAAGAAGAGTGGTGTGTTGCCTGGCTCTAGCCAGACGGTAAGAAAAGTGGTGTGTTGCCTGGCTCTAGCCAGACGGTAAGAAGAGTGGTGTGTTATCTGGCTCTAGCCAGACGGTAAGAATAGTGGTGTGTTATCTGGCTCTAGCCAGACGGTAAGAAGAGTGGTGTGTTGCCTGGCTCTAGCCAGACGGTAAGAATAGTGATGTGTTATCTGGCTCTAGCCAGACGGTAAGAAGAGTGGTGTGTTATCTGGCTCTAGCCAGACGGTAAGAAGAGTGGTGTGTTGCCTGGCTCTAGCCAGACGGTAAGAAGAGTGGTGTGTTATCTGGCTCTAGCCAGACGGTAAGAAGAGTGGTGTGTTATCTGGCTCTAGCCAGACGGTAAGAAGGGTGTTGTGTTGCCTGGCTCTAGCCAGATGGTTGTGTTGCCTGGCTCTAGCCAGACGGTAAGAAGGGTGTTGTGTTGCCTGGCTCTAGCCAGATGGTTGTGTTGCCTGGCTCTAGCCAGACGGTAAGAAGGGTGTTGTGTTGCCTGGCTCTAGCCAGACGGTAAGAAGAGTGGTGTGTTATCTGGCTCTAGCCAGACGGTAAGAAGAGTGGTGTGTTATCTGGCTCTAGCCAGACGGTAAGAAGAGTGTTGTGTTATCTGGCTCTAGCCAGACGGTAAGAAGAGTGGTGTGTTGCCTGGCTCTAGCCAGACGGTAAGAAGAGTGGTGTGTTGCCTGGCTCTAGCCAGACGGTAAGAATAGTGGTGTGTTATCTGGCTCTAGCCAGACGGTAAGAAGAGTGGTGTGTTATCTGGCTCTAGCCAGACGGTAAGAATAGTGGTGTGTTGCCTGGCTCTAGCCAGACGGTAAGAAGAGTGGTGTGTTATCTGGCTCTAGCCAGACGGTAAGAATAGTGGTGTGTTGCCTGGCTCTAGCCAGACGGTAAGAAGAGTGTTGTGTTATCTGGCTCTAGCCAGACGGTAAGAATAGTGGTGTGTTGCCTGGCTCTAGCCAGACGGTAAGAAGGGTGTTGTGTTGCCTGGCTCTAGCCAGACGGTAAGAAGGGTGTTGTGTTGCCTGGCTCTAGCCAGACGGTAAGAATAGTGGTGTGTTGCCTGGCTCTAGCCAGACGGTAAGAAGGGTGTTGTGTTATCTGGCTCTAGCCAGACGGTAAGAATAGTGGTGTGTTGCCTGGCTCTAGCCAGACGGTAAGAAGAGTGGTGTGTTGCCTGGCTCTAGCCAGACGGTAAGAAGAGTGGTGTGTTATCTGGCTCTAGCCAGACGGTAAGAAGAGTGGTGTGTTATCTGGCTCTAGCCAGACGGTAAGAATAGTGGTGTGTTGCCTGGCTCTAGCCAGATAAGAAGAGTGGTGTGTTGCCTGGCTCTAGCCAGACGGTAAGAAGGGTGTTGTGTTGCCTGGCTCTAGCCAGATGGTTGTGTTGCCTGGCTCTAGCCAGACGGTAAGAAGAGTGGTGTGTTGCCTGGCTCTAGCCAGACGGTAAGAAGAGTGGTGTGTTATCTGGCTCTAGCCAGACGGTAAGAAGAGTGGTGTGTTATCTGGCTCTAGCCAGACGGTAAGAAGAGTGGTGTGTTATCTGGCTCTAGCCAGACGGTAAGAAGAGTGGTGTGTTGCCTGGCTCTAGCCAGACGGTAAGAAGAGTGGTGTGTTGCCTGGCTCTAGCCAGACGGTAAGAATAGTGGTGTGTTATCTGGCTCTAGCCAGACGGTAAGAAGAGTGGTGTGTTATCTGGCTCTAGCCAGACGGTAAGAATAGTGGTGTGTTGCCTGGCTCTAGCCAGACGGTAAGAAGAGTGGTGTGTTATCTGGCTCTAGCCAGACGGTAAGAATAGTGGTGTGTTGCCTGGCTCTAGCCAGACGGTAAGAAGAGTGTTGTGTTATCTGGCTCTAGCCAGACGGTAAGAATAGTGGTGTGTTGCCTGGCTCTAGCCAGACGGTAAGAAGGGTGTTGTGTTGCCTGGCTCTAGCCAGACGGTAAGAAGGGTGTTGTGTTGCCTGGCTCTAGCCAGACGGTAAGAATAGTGGTGTGTTGCCTGGCTCTAGCCAGACGGTAAGAAGGGTGTTGTGTTATCTGGCTCTAGCCAGACGGTAAGAATAGTGGTGTGTTGCCTGGCTCTAGCCAGACGGTAAGAAGAGTGGTGTGTTGCCTGGCTCTAGCCAGACAGTAAGAAGGGTGTTGTGTTATCTGGCTCTAGCCAGACGGTAAGAATAGTGGTGTGTTATCTGGCTCTAGCCAGACGGTAAGAATAGTGGTGTGTTATCTGGCTCTAGCCAGACGGTAAGAAGAGTGGTGTGTTATCTGGCTCTAGCCAGACGGTAAGAATAGTGGTGTGTTGCCTGGCTCTAGCCAGATGGTTGTGTTGCCTGGCTCTAGCCAGACGGTAAGAAGAGTGGTGTGTTATCTGGCTCTAGCCAGACGGTAAGAAGAGTGGTGTGTTGCCTGGCTCTAGCCAGATGGTTGTGTAGCCTCGCTCTAGCCAGACGGTAAGAAGAGTGGTGTGTTATCTGGCTCTAGCCAGACGGTAAGAATAGTGGTGTGTTGCCTGGCTCTAGCCAGACGGTAAGAATAGTGGTGTGTTGCCTGGCTCTAGCCAGACGGTAAGAAGAGTGGTGTGTTATCTGGCTCTAGCCAGACGGTAAGAATAGTGGTGTGTTGCCTGGCTCTAGCCAGACGGTAAGAAGGGTGTTGTGTTGCCTGGCTCTAGCCAGACGGTAAGAAGGGTGTTGTGTTGCCTGGCTCTAGCCAGACGGTAAGAATAGTGGTGTGTTGCCTGGCTCTAGCCAGACGGTAAGAAGGGTGTTGTGTTATCTGGCTCTAGCCAGACGGTAAGAATAGTGGTGTGTTGCCTGGCTCTAGCCAGACGGTAAGAAGAGTGGTGTGTTGCCTGGCTCTAGCCAGACGGTAAGAAGAGTGGTGTGTTATCTGGCTCTAGCCAGACGGTAAGAATAGTGGTGTGTTGCCTGGCTCTAGCCAGACGGTAAGAAGAGTGTTGTGTTATCTGGCTCTAGCCAGACGGTAAGAATAGTGGTGTGTTGCCTGGCTCTAGCCAGACGGTAAGAAGGGTGTTGTGTTGCCTG
The DNA here is from genome assembly GCF_034236695.1 of Oncorhynchus nerka. Lineage (NCBI taxonomy): Eukaryota > Metazoa > Chordata > Actinopteri > Salmoniformes > Salmonidae > Oncorhynchus > Oncorhynchus nerka. Next base: position 4,103,680 of record NC_088399.1, read on the forward strand.
GCTCTAGCCAGACGGTAAGAAGAGTGTTGTGTTGCCTGGCTCTAGCCAGACGGTTGTGTTGCCTGGCTCTAGCCAGACGGTAAGAAGGGTGTTGTGTTGCCTGGCTCTAGCCAGACGGTTAGAAGAGTGGTGTGTTGCCTGGCTCTAGCCAGACGGTAAGAAGAGTGGTGTGTTGCCTGGCTCTAGCCAGATGGTTGTGTTGCCTGGCTCTAGCCAGACGGTAAGAAGAGTGTTGTGTTGCCTGGCTCTAGCCAGACGGTAAGAAGAGTGGTGTGTTGCCTGGCTCTAGCCAGATGGCTGGCTCTAGCCAGACGGTAAGAAGGGTGTTGTGTTGCCTGGCTCTAGCCAGACGTTAAGAAGAGTGGTGTGTTGCCTGGCTCTAGCCAGATGGTTGTGTTGCCTGGCTCTAGCCAGACGGTAAGAAGAGTGGTGTGTTGCCTGGCTCTAGCCAGACGGTAAGAAGAGTGTTGTGTTGCCTGGCTCTAGCCAGACGGTAAGAAGAGTGTTGTGTTGCCTGGCTCTAGCCAGACGGTAAGAAGAGTGTTGTGTTGCCTGGCTCTAGCCAGACGGTAAGAAGAGTGTTGTGTTGCCTGGCTCTAGCCAGACGGTAAGAAGAGTGTTGTGTTGCCTGGCTCTAGCCAGACGGTAAGAAGAGTGTTGTGTTGCCTGGCTCTAGCCAGACGGTAAGAAGAGTGGTGTGTTGCCTGGCTCTAGCCAGATGGTTGTGTTGCCTGGCTCTAGCCAGACGGTAAGAAGGGTGTTGTGTTGCCTGGCTCTAGCCAGACGGTAAGAAGAGTGGTGTGTTGCCTGGCTCTAGCCAGATGGTTGTGTTGCCTGGCTCTAGCCAGACGGTAAGAAGAGTGGTGTGTTGCCTGGCTCTAGCCAGACGGTAAGAATAGTGTTGTGTTGCCTGGCTCTAGCCAGACGGTAAGAAGAGTGGTGTGTTCCTGGCTCTAGCCAGACGGTAAGAAGAGTGTTGTGTTATCTGGCTCTAGCCAGACGGTAAGAATAGTGGTGTGTTGCCTGGCTCTAGCCAGACGGTAAGAAGGGTGTTGTGTTGCCTGGCTCTAGCCAGACGGTAAGAAGGGTGTTGTGTTATCTGGCTCTAGCCAGACGGTAAGAATAGTGGTGTGTTGCCTGGCTCTAGCCAGACGGTAAGAAGAGTGTTGTGTTATCTGGCTCTAGCCAGACGGTAAGAATAGTGGTGTGTTGCCTGGCTCTAGCCAGACGGTAAGAAGGGTGTTGTGTTGCCTGGCTCTAGCCAGACGGTAAGAAGAGTGTTGGGTTGCCTGGCTCTAGCCAGACGGTAAGAAGGGTGTTGTGTTGCCTGGCTCTAGCCAGACGGTTAGAAGAGTGGTGTGTTGCCTGGCTCTAGCCAGACGGTAAGAAGAGTGGTGTGTTGCCTGGCTCTAGCCAGATGGTTGTGTTGCCTGGCTCTAGCCAGACGGTAAGAAGAGTGTTGTGTTGCCTGGCTCTAGCCAGACGGTAAGAAGGGTGTTGTGTTGCCTGGCTCTAGCCAGACGGTAAGAAGAGTGGTGTGTTGCCTGGCTCTAGCCAGATGGTTGTGTTGCCTGGCTCTAGCCAGACGGTAAGAAGAGTGGTGTGTTGCCTGGCTCTAGCCAGACGGTAAGAAGAGTGTTGTGTTGTCTGGCTCTAGCCAGACGGTAAGAAGAGTGTTGTGTTGCCTGGCTCTAGCCAGACGGTAAGAAGAGTGGTGTGTTGCCTGGCTCTAGCCAGACGGTAAGAAGAGTGGTGTGTTGCCTGGCTCTAGCCAGACGGTAAGAAGGGTGGTGTGTTGCCTGGCTCTAGCCAGACGGTAAGAATAGTGGTGTGTTGCCTGGCTCTAGCCAGACGGTAAGAAGAGTGTTGTGTTGCCTGGCCAGACGGTAAGAAGGGGGTTGTGTTGCCTGGCTCTAGCCAGACGGTTGTGTTGCCTGGCTCTAGCCAGACGGTAAGGCACTAGCCAGGCGGTAAGGCTCTAGCTAGACAATAAGGCTCCTACCAGGCCGTAAGGCTCTAGCTAGACAATAAGCCTCTAGCCAGACAATAAGGCTCTAGCCAGACAATAAGGCTCTAGCCAGACAATAAGGCTCTAGCCAGACAATAAGGCTCCTACCAGGCCGTAAGGCTCTAGCTAGACAAGGCCCTAGCCAGACAATAAGGCTAGCCAGACGGTAAGGCTCTAGCCAGACGGTAAGGCTCTAGCCAGACGGTAAGGCTCTAGCCAGATGGTAAGGCTCTAGCCAGACAATAAGGCTCTAGCCAGGCTGTAAGGCTCAAGGCTGGCGGTAAGGCTCTAGCCAGACAATAAGGCTAGCCAGATGGTAAGGCTCTAGCCAGACAATAAGGCTAGCCAGACTGTAAGGCTCTAGCCAGACGGTAAGGCTCAAGGCAGGTGGTAAGGCTCTAGCCAGACAATAAGGCTAGCCAGATGGTAAGGCTCTAGCCAGACGGTAAGGCTCTAGCCAGACAATAAGGCTCTAGCCAGACGGTGGCTCAAGGCAGGCGGTAAGGCTAGCCAGACTGTAAGGCTCTAGCCAGACGGTAAGGCTCTAGCCAGACAATAAGGCTCTAGCCAGACGGTAAGGCTCAAGGCAGGTGGTAAGGCTAGCCAGACTGTAAGGCTCTAGCCAGACGGTAAGGCTCTAGCCAGGCAGTAAGGCTCTAGCCAGACGGTGGCTCTAGCCAGGCGGTAAGGCTCTAGCAAGGCGGTTAGGCTCAAGGCAGGCGGTGGCTCTAGCCAGGCGGTAAGAAGACTGTGGGCTCTAGCCAGATGGTGGCTCTAGCCAGGCAGTGGCTCTAGCCAGACGGTAAGGCTCAAGGCAGGCGGTGGCTCTAGCCAGACGGTGGCTCAAGGCAGGCGGTAAGGCTCTAGCCAGGCGGTGGCTCTGCCAGACGGTGGCTCTAGCCAGGCGGTAAGGCTCTAGCCAGGCGGTAAGGCTAGCCAGACTGTAAGGCTCTAGCCAGACGGTTAGAAAGGCAGGCGGTAAGGCTATCCAGACTATAAAGCTCTAGCCAGACAGTAAGGCTCAAGGCAGGCGGTAAGGCTCTAGCCAGGCGGTAAGGCTCTAGCCAGGCGGTAAAGCTCTAGCCAGGCGGTAAAGCTCTTGTATTCAATAAGGCTCTGCTAGACGGTGGCTCTAGCTAGACAGGCTCTAGCCAGGCGGTAAGGCTCTAGCCAGGCGGTAAGGCTAGCCAGACTGTGGCTCTGCCAGACGGTTAGGCTCAAGGCAGGCGTGGGCTATCCAGACTATAAAGCTCTAGCCAGACAGTAAGGCTCAAGGCAGGCGGTAAGGCTCTAGCCAGGCGGTAAGGCTCTAGCCAGGCGGTAAAGCTCTAGCCAGGCGGTAAAGCTCTTGCTATTCAATAAGGCTCCTACCAGGCCGTAAGGCTCTAGCTAGACAATAAGCCTCTAGCCAGACAATAAGGCTCTAGCCAGACAATAAGGCTCTAGCCAGACAATAAGGCTCTAGCCAGACAATAAGGCTCCTACCAGGCCGTAAGGCTCTAGCTAGACAAGGCCCTAGCCAGACAATAAGGCTAGCCAGACGGTAAGGCTCTAGCCAGACGGTAAGGCTCTAGCCAGACGGTAAGGCTCTAGCCAGACAATAAGGCTCTAGCCAGGCGGTAAGGCTCAAGGCTGGCGGTAAGGCTCTAGCCAGACAATAAGGCTAGCCAGACGGTAAGGCTCTAGCCAGACAATAAGGCTAGCCAGACTGTAAGGCTCTAGCCAGACGGTAAGGCTCAAGGCAGGTGGTAAGGCTCTAGCCAGACAATAAGGCTAGCCAGATGGTAAGGCTCTAGCCAGACGGTAAGGCTCTAGCCAGACAATAAGGCTCTAGCCAGACGGTAAGGCTCAAGGCAGGCGGTAAGGCTAGCCAGACTGTAAGGCTCTAGCCAGACGGTAAGGCTCTAGCCAGACAATAAGGCTCTAGCCAGACGGTAAGGCTCAAGGCAGGTGGTAAGGCTAGCCAGACTGTAAGGCTCTAGCCAGACGGTAAGGCTCTAGCCAGGCAGTAAGGCTCTAGCCAGACGGTAAGGCTCTAGCCAGGCGGTAAGGCTCTAGCAAGGCGGTTAGGCTCAAGGCAGGCGGTAAGGCTCTAGCCAGGCGGTAAGGCTCTAGCCAGACTGTAAGGCTCTAGCCAGATGGTAAGGCTCTAGCCAGGCAGTAAGGCTCTAGCCAGACGGTAAGGCTCAAGGCAGGCGGTAAGGCTCTAGCCAGACGGTAAGGCTCAAGGCAGGCGGTAAGGCTCTAGCCAGGCGGTAAGGCTCTAGCCAGACGGTAAAGGCTCTAGCCAGGCGGTAAGGCTCTAGCCAGGCGGTAAGGCTAGCCAGACTGTAAGGCTCTAGCCAGACGGTTAGGCTCAAGGCAGGCGGTAAGGCTATCCAGACTATAAAGCTCTAGCCAGACAGTAAGGCTCAAGGCAGGCGGTAAGGCTCTAGCCAGGCGGTAAGGCTCTAGCCAGGCGGTAAAGCTCTAGCCAGGCGGTAAAGCTCTTGCTATTCAATAAGGCTCTAGCTAGACGGTAAGGCTCTAGCTAGACAATAAGGCTCTAGCCAGGCGGTAAGGCTCTAGCCAGGCGGTAAGGCTAGCCAGACTGTAAGGCTCTAGCCAGACGGTTAGGCTCAAGGCAGGCGGTAAGGCTATCCAGACTATAAAGCTCTAGCCAGACAGTAAGGCTCAAGGCAGGCGGTAAGGCTCTAGCCAGGCGGTAAGGCTCTAGCCAGGCGGTAAAGCTCTAGCCAGGCGGTAAAGCTCTTGCTATTCAATAAGGCTCTAGCTAGACGGTAAGGCTCTAGCTAGACAATAAGGCTCTAGCTAGACGGTAAGGCTCTAGCCAGACAGTAAGCCAGGCTTTATGGTAAGTGATCAGGTTGCTATGGTAACGGCAGTGTGGGGTGTTAAGCCAAGCAATTTCTACTCTTTACCAGATGTTATCAAGCGTGTTAAAAGTAAACAATTCCACATGAACCATGCTGGCCGTCAGCCAAACCCCTCCACTCTGCTCTGCAGTCTGTATAGATCTGACAGGAGAGGTTGGGGAGGGAAATGGATGTGACTGAACAGACCTATCTCTATTCCTGGGTCAAAACACAGAGTGGTCTTGAGAGGAGATCTTTATACTTAATGTTGACGTTAAAACGACATGTATTTATATTTATATAGTGCCGTAAAAAAAAGTCTATTTTTAACACTGAATGTTAGCAGAACTTCAACCAAAACCTCATATTAGATAAAGGAAATCTCCGTGAACAAATAACACAGGAATGACATACTTAATTTATTTCATAAACACATTTATGACAACACCCACTGACCCTTTGTGGAAAAGTAATTGCCCCCGTTACACTCAATAACTGTTTGTGTCACCTGTAACTGCAAAGACTCCAACCAACCACTTCCTGTAGTTTATCAGTCCACCTTTAGCTGCAAAGACTCCAACCAACCACTTCCTGTAGTTTATCAGTCCACCTGTAACTGCAGTGACTCCAACCAAACCCTTCCTGTAGTTTATCAGTCCACCTTTAGCTGCAAAGACTCCAACCAACCACTTCCTGTAGTTTATCAGTCCACCTTTAGCTGCAAAGACTCCAACCAATCACTTCCTGTAGTTTATCAGTCCACCTTTAGCTGCAAAGACTCCAACCAACCACTTCCTGTAGTTTATCAGTCCACCTTTAGCTGCAAAGACTCCAACCAACCACTTCCTGTAGTTTATCAGTCCACCTGTAACTGCAGTGACTCAAACCAAACACTTCCTGTAGTTTATCAGTCCACCTTTAGCTGCAGTGACTCCAACCAAACCACTTCCTGTAGTTTATCAGTCCACCTTTAGCTGCAGTGACTCCAACCAAACCCTTCCTGTAGTTTATCAGTCCACCTTTAGCTGCAGTGACTCCAACCAAACCCTTCCTGTAGTTTATCAGTCCACCTTGTAGCTGCAAAGACTCCAACCAATCACTTCCTGTAGTTTATCAGTCCACCTTTAGCTGCAGTGACTCAAACCAAACCCTTCCTGTAGTTTATCAGTCCACCTTTAGCTGCAAAGACTCCAACCAACCACTTCCTGTAGTTTATCAGTCCACCTTTAGCTGCAAAGACTCCAACCAACCACTTCCTGTAGTTTATCAGTCCACCTGTAACTGCAGTGACTCAAACCAAACACTTCCTGTAGTTCATCAGTCCACCTTTAGCTGCAGTGACTCCAACCAAACCCTTCCTGTAGTTTATCAGTCCACCTTTAGCTGCAGTGACTCCAACCAAACCCTTCCTGTAGTTTATCAGTCCACCTTTAGCTGCAAAGACTCCAACCAATCACTTCCTGTAGTTTATCAGTCCACCTTTAGCTGCAGTGACTCAAACCAAACCCTTCCTGTAGTTTATCAGTCCACCTTTAGCTGCAAAGTCTCCAACCAACCACTTCCTGTAGTTTATCAGTCCACCTGTAACTGCAGTGACTCAAACCAAACCCTTCCTGTAGTTTATCAGTCCACCTTTAGCTGCAAAGACTCCAACCAACCACTTCCTGTAGTTTATCAGTCCACCTTTAACTGCAAAGACTCCAACCAACCACTTCCTGTAGTTTATCAGTCCACCTTTAACTGCAGTGACTCAAACCAAACCCTTCCTGTAGTTTATCAGTCCACCTTTAGCTGCAAAGACTCCAACCAACCACTTCCTGTAGTTTATCAGTCCACCTTTAGCTGCAAAGTCTCCAACCAATCACTTCCTGTAGTTTATCAGTCCACCTTTAGCTGCAAAGACTCCAACCAAACCCTTCCTGTAGTTTATCAGTCCACCTTTAGCTGCAAAGACTCCAACCAATCACTTCCTGTAGTTTATCAGTCCACCTTTAGCTGCAGTGACTCCAACCAAACCCTTCCTGTAGTTTATCAGTCCACCTTTAGCTGCAGTGACTCCAACCAAACCCTTCCTGTAGTTTATCAGTCCACCTTGTAGCTGCAAAGACTCCAACCAATCACTTCCTGTAGTTTATCAGTCCACCTTTAGCTGCAGTGACTCAAACCAAACCCTTCCTGTAGTTTATCAGTCCACCTTTAGCTGCAAAGACTCCAACCAACCACTTCCTGTAGTTTATCAGTCCACCTTTAGCTGCAAAGACTCCAACCAACCACTTCCTGTAGTTTATCAGTCCACCTGTAACTGCAGTGACTCAAACCAAACACTTCCTGTAGTTCATCAGTCCACCTTTAGCTGCAGTGACTCCAACCAAACCCTTCCTGTAGTTTATCAGTCCACCTTTAGCTGCAGTGACTCCAACCAAACCCTTCCTGTAGTTTATCAGTCCACCTTTAGCTGCAAAGACTCCAACCAATCACTTCCTGTAGTTTATCAGTCCACCTTTAGCTGCAGTGACTCAAACCAAACCCTTCCTGTAGTTTATCAGTCCACCTTTAGCTGCAAAGTCTCCAACCAACCACTTCCTGTAGTTTATCAGTCCACCTGTAACTGCAGTGACTCAAACCAAACCCTTCCTGTAGTTTATCAGTCCACCTTTAGCTGCAAAGACTCCAACCAACCACTTCCTGTAGTTTATCAGTCCACCTTTAGCTGCAAAGACTCCAACCAATCACTTCCTGTAGTTTATCAGTCCACCTTTAGCTGCAAACACTCCAACCAATCACTTCCTGTACTTTATCAGTCCACCTTTAGCTGCAAAGTCTCCAACCAACCACTTCCTGTAGTTGGTGATCAGTCCACCTTTAGCTGCAAAGACTCCAACCAATAACTTCCTGTAGTTTATCAGTCCACCTTTAGCTGCAACGACTCCAACCAACCACTTCCTGTAGTTGTTGATCAGCCCACCTTTAACTGCAAAGACTCCAACCAAACACTTCCTGTAGTTTATCAGTCCACCTTTAGCTGCAAACACTCCAACCAATCACTTCCTGTAGTTTATCAGTCCACCTTTAACTGCAGTGACTCAAACCAAACCCTTCCTGTAGTTTATCAGTCCACCTTTAGCTGCAAAGACTCCAACCAACCACTTCCTGTAGTTTATCAGTCCACCTTTAGCTGCAAAGTCTCCAACCAATCACTTCCTGTAGTTTATCAGTCCACCTTTAGCTGCAAAGACTCCAACCAAACCCTTCCTGTAGTTTATCAGTCCACCTTTAGCTGCAAAGACTCCAACCAATCACTTCCTGTAGTTTATCAGTCCACCTTTAGCTGCAAACACTCCAACCAATCACTTCCTGTAGTTTATCAGTCCACCTTTAGCTGCAAAGACTCCAACCAATCACTTCCTGTAGTTAATCAGTCCACCTTTAGCTGCAAAGACTCCAACCAATCACTTCCTGTAGTTTATCAGTCCACCTTTAGCTGCAGTGACTCAAACCAAACCCTTCCTGTAGTTTATCAGTCCACCTTTAGCTGCAAAGTCTCCAACCAACCACTTCCTGTAGTTTATCAGTCCACCTGTAACTGCAGTGACTCAAACCAAACCCTTCCTGTAGTTTATCAGTCCACCTTTAGCTGCAAAGACTCCAACCAACCACTTCCTGTAGTTTATCAGTCCACCTTTAGCTGCAAAGACTCCAACCAATCACTTCCTGTAGTTTATCAGTCCACCTTTAGCTGCAAACACTCCAACCAATCACTTCCTGTACTTTATCAGTCCACCTTTAGCTGCAAAGTCTCCAACCAACCACTTCCTGTAGTTGGTGATCAGTCCACCTTTAGCTGCAAAGACTCCAACCAATAACTTCCTGTAGTTTATCAGTCCACCTTTAGCTGCAACGACTCCAACCAACCACTTCCTGTAGTTGTTGATCAGCCCACCTTTAACTGCAAAGACTCCAACCAAACACTTCCTGTAGTTTATCAGTCCACCTTTAGCTGCAAACACTCCAACCAATCACTTCCTGTAGTTTATCAGTCCACCTTTAGCTGCAAAGTCTCCAACCAACCACTTCCTGTAGTTTATCAGTCCACCTTTAGCTGCAAAGACTCCACTAAACACTTCCTGTAGTTGTTGATCAGTCCACCTTTAGCTGCAAAGACTCCAACCAATAACTTCCTGTAGTTTATCAGTCCACCTTTAGCTGCAAAGACTCCAACTAAACACTTCCTGTAGTTGTTGATCAGTCCACCTTTAGCTGCAATGACTCCAACTAAACACTTCCTGTAGTTGTTGATCAGTCCACCTTTAACTGCAATGACTTCAACTAAACACTTCCTGTAGTTGTTGATCAGTCCACCTTTAGCTGCAATGACTCCAACTAAACACTTCCTGTAGTTGTTGATCATTCCACCTTTTAACTGCAGTGACTCCAACCAAACACTTCCTGTAGTTTATCAGTCCACCTTTAACTGCAATGACTCCAACTAAACACTTCCTGTAGTTGTTGATCAGTCCACCTTTCGCTGCAATGACTCCAACCAAACACTTCCTGTAGTTGTTGATCAGTCCACCTTTACCTGCAGTGACTCCAACTAAACACTTCCTGTAGTTGTTGATCAGTCCACCTTTCGCTGCAAAGACTCCAACCAACCACTTCCTGTAGTTGTTGATCAGTCCACCTTTACCTGCAGTGACTCCAACTAAACACTTCCTGTAGTTGTTGATCAGTCCACCTTTACCTGCAGTGACTCCAACTAAACACTTCCTGTAGTTGTTGATCAGTCCACCTTTCGCTGCAAAGACTCCAACCAACCACTTCCTGTAGTTGTTGATCAGTCCACCTTTACCTGCAGTGACTCCAACTAAACACTTCCTGTAGTTGAGTCTCTTACGTCGTTGTGGAAGAAATTTGTCTCACTCTTCTATGCAGAACTGCTGTAAATTAACGACATTAGTGGGTTTTCAAGCATGAACTGCTCGTTTCAAGTCCTGCCACAACATCTCAATTGGGATTAGGTCTAGACTAGGCCGTTCCAAAACTTCAAATCTGTTGCTTTTTAGCCATTTTCGTGTAGACTTGATTGTGTGTTTTGGAAAATTGTCTTGCTGCTTGACCCAGCTGCGCTTCAGCTGAAAGATGGCCTGACATTCTCCTGTATAATTATCTGATACAGAGCAGAATTCATGGTTCCTTCTATTAAGTCGTCCAGGTCCTGAGGCAGCAAAACCTCCCCAAACCATCACCACCATGCTGACCCCAAACCATCACACTACCACCACCATGCTGACCCCAAACCATCACACTACCACCACCATGCTGACCCCAAACCATCACACTACCACCACCATGCTGACCCCAAACCATCACACTACCACCACCATGCTGACCCCAAACCATCACACTACCACCACCATGCTGACCCCAAACCATCACACTACCACCACCATGCTGACCCCAAACCATCACACTACCACCACCATGCTGACCCCAAACCATCACACTACCACCACCATGCTGACCCCAAACCATCACACTACCACCACCATGCTGACCCCAAACCATCACACTACCACCACCATGCTGACCCCAAACCATCACACTACCACCACCATGCTGACCCCAAACCATCACACTACCACCACCATGCTGACCCCAAACCATCACACTACCACCACCATGCTGACCCCAAACCATCACACTACCACCACCATGCTGACCCCAAACCATCACACTACCACCACCATGCTGACCCCAAACCATCACACTACCACCACCATGCTGACCCCAAACCATCACACTACCTCCACCATGCTGACCCCAAACCATCACACTACCACCACCATGCTGACCCCAAACCATCACACTACCTCCACCATGCTGACCCCAAACCATCACACTACCACCACCATGCTGGATGGATGGATAGATGGATGGATGGATGGATGGATGGGTGGATGGATGAATGGATGGATAGATGGATGGATGGATAGATGGATGAATGGATGGATAGATGAATGGAGGGATAGATGAATGGATGAATGGATGAATGGGTGGATGGATGGATGAATAGATGAATGGATGAATAGATGAATGGATGGATGGATGAATGGGTGGATGAATGGATGGATAGATGGATGAATGGATGGATAGATGAATGGATGGATAGATGAATGGATGGATAGATGAATGGGTGGATGGATGAATGGATGGATGGATAGATGAATGGGTGGATAGAGTCTGATGTTGGGTCAGAGGAGAGAGTGCAGGAGGTTGGGCAGGAGATGAAGATGTCACGATGATGTTAGAAGTGAGGGAAGGGCAGACTGAAGGTGGTGAAGGAGGATCGATAAGAGTGGCTAGAGGTTTTACCCATGGGCCCAGATGGGATGGGACTGAAGAGATAAGCAGCACGCAGATCATATCTCAATCCTGCAGATAGAGGCACAAAGAACAACACTGCAGACCACGGCTGTGTCCCAAATGGCACCCTATGGAACTCCATAAGGGCCCTGGTCAGAAGTGCACTACATAGGGAACAGGTTATCATATGGGACACCCACCAGTCCATTCAGAGGACAGAGCCAGGGTCAGACAGAGACACTTTTCAGACCTGGGTTCAAATACTATTTGATATCGTTCAGATGTTTTTTTGAGTGTTTGCTTTAGCACCAGATGGACAAGGTGCCAGATGGACAGGGTTTGAGATGTGATTCCATTGTACCAGACAAGGTGCCAGATGGACAGGGTTTGAGTTGTGGTGCCAGATGGACAGGGTTTGAGTTGTGGTGCCAGATGGACAGGGTTTGAGTTGTGATTCCATTGTACCAGACAAGGTGCCAGATGGACAGGGTTTGAGTTGTGATTCCATTGTACCAGACGAGGAGCCAGATGGACAGGGTTAGAGTTGTGATTCCATTGTACCAGACAAGGTGCCAGATGGACAGGGTTTGAGTTGTGATTCCATTGTACCAGACAAGGTGCCAGATGGACAGGGTTTGAGTTGTGATTCCATTGTACCAGACAAGGTACCAGATGGACAGGGTTTGAGTTGTGATTCCATTGTACCAGACGAGGTGCCAGATGGACAGGGTTTGAGTTGTGATTCCATTGTACCAGACGAGGAGCCAGATGGACAGGGTTTGAGTTGTGATTCCATTGTATCCGACAAGGTGCCAGATGGACAGGGTTTGAGTTGTGATTCCATTGTACCAGACAAGGTACCAGATGGACAGGGTTTGAGTTGTGATTCCATTGTACCAGACAAGGTGCCAGATGGACAGGGTTTGAGTTGTGATTCCATTGTACCAGACAAGGTGCCAGATGGACAGGCTTTGAGTTGTGATTCCATTGTACCAGACGAGGAGCCAGATGGACAGGGTTTGAGTTGTGATTCCATTGTATCCGACAAGGTGCCAGATGGACAGGGTTTGAGTTGTGATTCCATTGTACCAGACAAGGTACCAGATGGACAGGCTTTGAGTTGTGATTCCATTGTACCAGACAAGGTACCAGATGGACAGGGTTTGAGTTGTGATTCCATTGTACCAGACAAGGTGCCAGATGGACAGGGTTTGAGTTGTGATTCCATTGTACCAGACGAGGAGCCAGATGGACAGGGTTTGAGTTGTGATTCCATTGTATCCGACAAGGTGCCAGATGGACAGGGTTAGAGTCGTGATTCCATTATACCAGACAAGGTGCCAGATGGACAGGGTTTGAGTCGTGATTCCATTGTACCAGACAAGGTGCCAGATGGACAGGGTTTGAGTTGTGATTCCATTATACCAGACAAGGTGCCAGATGGACAGGGTTTGAGTTGTGATTCCATTGTTCCAGACAAGGTGCCAGATGGACAGGGTTTGAGTTCTGATTCCATTGTACCATAAAAGGTGCCAGATGGACAGGGTTTGAGTTGTGATTCCATTGTACCAGACGAGGAGCCAGATGGACAGGGTTTGAGTTGTGATTCCATTGTATCCGACAAGGTGCCAGATGGACAGGGTTTGAGTTGTGATTCCATTGTACCAGACAAGGTACCAGATGGACAGGGTTTGAGTTGTGATTCCATTGTACCAGACAAGGTGCCAGATGGACAGGGTTTGAGTTGTGATTCCATTGTACCAGACGAGGAGCCAGATGGACAGGGTTTGAGTTGTGATTCCATTGTATCCGACAAGGTGCCAGATGGACAGGGTTTGAGTCGTGATTCCATTGTACCAGACAAGGTGCCAGATGGACAGGGTTTGAGTTGTGATTCCATTATACCAGACAAGGTGCCAGATATACAGGGTTTGAGTTGTGATTCCATTGTACCAGACAAGGTGCCAGATGGACAGGGTTTGAGTTGTGATTCCATTGTACCAGACAAGGTGCCAGATGGACAGGGTTTGAGTTGTGATTCCATTGTACCAGACAAGGTGCCAGATGGACAGGGTTGGAGTTGTGATTCCATTGTACCAGACGAGGAGCCAGATGGACAGGGTTTGAGTTGTGATTCCATTGTACCAGACAAGGTGCCAGATGGACAGGGTTTGAGTTGTGGTGCCAGATGGACAGGGTTTGAGTTGTGGTGCCAGATGGACAGGGTTTGAGTTGTGATTCCATTGTACCAGACAAGGTGCCAGATGGACAGGGTTGGAGTTGTGATTCCATTGTACCAGACAAGGTGCCAGATGGACAGGGTTGGAGTTGTGATTCCATTGTACCAGACGAGGTGCCAGATGGACAGGGTTTGAGTTGTGATTCCATTGTACCAGACAAGGTGCCAGATGGACAGGGTTTGAGTTGTGGTGCCAGATGGACAGGGTTTGAGTTGTGGTGCCAGATGGACAGGGTTTGAGTTGTGATTCCTTTATACCAGACAAGGTCCCAGATGGACAGGGTTTGAGTTGTGATTCCATTGTACCAGACAAGGTGCCAGATGGACAGGGTTTGAGTCGTGATTCCATTGTACCAGACAAGGTGCCAGATGGACAGGGTTTGAGTTGTGGTGCCAGATGGACAGGGTTTGAGTTGTGATTCCTTTATACCAGACAAGGTCCCAGATGGACAGGGTTTGAGTTGTGATTCCTTTATACCAGACAAGGTCCCAGATGGACAGGGTTTGAGTTGTGATTCCATTGTACCAGACAAGGTGCCAGATGGACAGGGTTTGAGTTGTGATTCCATTGTAACAGACAAGGTACCAGATGGACAGGGTTTGAGTTGTGATTCCTTTATACCAGACAAGGTACCAGATGGACAGGGTTTGAGTTGTGATTCCATTGTACCAGACAAGGTGCCAGATGGACAGGGTTTGAGTTCTGATTCCATTGTACCATAAAAGGTGCCAGATGGACAGGGTTTGAGTTGTGATTCCATTGTACCAGACGAGGAGCCAGATGGACAGGGTTTGAGTTGTGATTCCATTGTATCCGACAAGGTGCCAGATGGACAGGGTTTGAGTCGTGATTCCATTGTACCAGACAAGGTGCCAGATGGACAGGGTTTGAGTTGTGATTCCATTATACCAGACAAGGTGCCAGATGGACAGGGTTTGAGTCGTGATTCCATTGTACCAGACAAGGTGCCAGATGGACAGGGTTTGAGTTGTGATTCCATTATACCAGACAAGGTGCCAGATGGACAGGGTTTGAGTTGTGATTCCATTGTACCAGACAAGGTGCCAGATGGACAGGGTTTGAGTCGTGATTCCATTGTACCAGACAAGGTGCCAGATGGACAGGGTTTGAGTTGTGATTCCATTATACCAGACAAGGTGCCAGATGGACAGGGTTTGAGTCGTGATTCCATTGTACCAGACAAGGTGCCAGATGGACAGGGTTTGAGTTGTGATTCCATTATACCAGACAAGGTGCCAGATGGACAGGGTTTGAGTTGTGATTCCATTGTACCAGACAAGGTGCCAGATGGACAGGGTTTGAGTTGTGATTCCATTGTACCAGAAAAGGTGCCAGATGGACAGGGTTTGAGTTGTGATTCCATTGTACCAGACAAGGTGCCAGATGGACAGGGTTTGAGTTGTGATTCCATTGTACCAGACAAGGTGCCAGATGGACAGGGTTTGAGTTGTGATTCCATTGTACCAGAAAAGGTGCCAGATGGACAGGGTTTGAGTTGTGATTCCATTGTACCAGACAAGGTGCCAGATGGACAGGGTTTGAGTTGTGATTCCATTGTACCAGAAAAGGTGCCAGATGGACAGGGTTTGAGTTGTGATTCCATTGTACCAGACAAGGTGCCAGATGGACAGGGTTTGAGTTGTGATTCCATTATACCAGACAAGGTGCCAGATGGACAGGGTTTGAGTTGTGATTCCATTGTACCAGACAAGGTGCCAGATGGACAGGGTTTGAGTCGTGATTCCATTGTACCAGACAAGGTGCCAGATGGACAGGGTTTGAGTTGTGATTCCATTGTACCAGACAAGGTGCCAGATGGACAGGGTTTGAGTCGTGATTCCATTGTACCAGACAAGGTGCCAGATGGACAGGGTTTGAGTTGTGATTCCATTATACCAGACAAGGTGCCAGATGGACAGGGTTTGAGTTGTGATTCCATTGTACCAGACAAGGTGCCAGATGGACAGGGTTTGAGTTGTGATTCCATTGTACCAGAAAAGGTGCCAGATGGACAGGGTTTGAGTTGTGATTCCATTGTACCAGACAAGGTGCCAGATGGACAGGGTTTGAGTTGTGATTCCATTGTACCAGACAAGGTGCCAGATGGACAGGGTTTGAGTTGTGATTCCATTGTACCAGACAAGGTGCCAGATGGACAGGGTTTGAGTTGTGATTCCATTGTACCAGAAAAGGTGCCAGATGGACAGGGTTTGAGTTGTGATTCCATTGTACCAGACAAGGTGCCAGATGGACAGGGTTTGAGTTGTGATTCCATTGTACCAGAAAAGGTGCCAGATGGACAGGGTTTGAGTTGTGATTCCATTGTACCAGACAAGGTGCCAGATGGACAGGCTTTGAGTTGTGATTCCATTGTACCAGACAAGGTCCATCAAGGCACAAATAAATCATTTGAAATGATTATGAAAAAAGCACTTGAACCCAGGTTTATTAAAAGGATACGTCGGGCTATTGGCAATTTGTGATTTGATCTACTTCCCCAGAGTCAGATGTTTCTGTGTCCAGTATGAAGGAAGTTTGAGGTAGTTTCGGGAGCCAATGCTAACTAGCGTTAGCACAGTGACTGGAAAGTCTATGGGTATCTGCTAGCATGCTAGTTGATGAAGGGCCTTAATTGCCATAATCCTATAGTATCTCTTTAAATGCTTTTTGCTCAAATAACTCATAATAATAAATACCAGATGTGATTCCAGAAAATACTATTTCATAAAGGTGTTAATATGCACAGCATGTTGGTTCAAAGGAATTCTCACATCTATGCTGTTTTGCTCGAGGTGTTTTACAAAGGGTTAATACATGTTTAGTTATGTTGTTTTGTATTTTGGTTCTGTGGTGTTGCTTTTTATTGAACTATGAATATTTATAACCAGAAGGAAGGCCTTTATTTTACCTTAAACAGTGTCATTTGGGATGCAGTGTAATGTTTAAGACAGAGCACCACCTCAAATTCTGTTACCTCAAGTTCTGTTACCTCAAGTTCTGTTACCTCAAGTTCTGTTACCTCAAGTTCTGTTACCTCAAGTACTGTTACCTCAAGTACTGTTACCTCAAGTTCTGTTACCTCATGTTCTGTTACCTCAGGTTCTGTTACCTCAAGTTCTGTTACCTCAAGTTCTGTTACCTCAAGTTCTGTTACCTAAGTACTTCTACCAGAATGTAGCCTAGAAATAGCAAGCCTGTAGCCTACTGTCCCAACTAGAATGTCGATGCATTAAAATACTTTAAGTCAGTTTGGAGCATGCAATGCTGTACCGGCTGTTGGTGGAAGAAGGTGAGGACCAAAGCGCAGCGTGGTACGTGTTCGTGTTATTTATTAAACTGAACACTAAATACAACAAGTAACAAAAGCACAACCGAAACAGCTCCGTCAGAAACACACTAAACAGAAATAAACTACCCACAAAACCCATAGAATGCCCACCCTAGTCACACCATACATTTACATTTACATTTAAGTCATTTAGCAGACGCTCTTATCCAGAGCGACTTACAAATTGGTGCTTTCACCTTATGACATCCAGTGGAACAGCCACTTTACAATAGTGCATCTAGGTCTTTTAAGGGGGGGTGAGAAGGATTACTTTATCCATAGTCACACCCTAGTCACACCCTAGTCACACCCTGGCCACACACTAGTCACACCCTAGTCACACCCTAGCCACACCCTAGTCACACCCTAGTCACACCCTAGTCACACCCTGGCCACACCCTAGCCACACCCTAGTCACACCCTAGTCCCACCCTAGTCACACCCTAGTCACACCCTAGTCACACCCTGGTCACACCCTAGTCCCACCCTGGTCACACCCTAGTCCCACCCTAGCCACACCCTAGCCACACCCTAGCCACGCCCTGGCCACACCCTAGTCACACCCTAGTCCCACCCTGGTCACACCCTAGTCCCACCCTAGTCACACCCTAGTCACACCCTAGTCCCACCCTAGTCACACCCTAGTCACACCCTGGCCACATCCTGGCCTAACCAGAATAGAGAATAAAATACCCTTTAATGATTCAAACTCAGCTACTGACCCTTCATAATGTAGGAACTAACGGTGGGGACTCTTCATAATGTAGGAACGAACAGTGGGGACCCTTCATAATGTAGGAACGAACGGTGTTGACCCTTCATAATGTAGGAACAAACAGTGGGGACCCTTCATAATGTAGGAACGAACAGTGGGGACCCTTCATAATGTAGGAACGAACGGTGGGGACCCTTCATAATGTAGGAACTAACGGCCGGGACCCTTCATAATGTAGGAACGAACGATGGGGACCCTTCATAATGTAGGAACGAACGGTGGGGACCCTTCATAATGTAGGAACGAACGGTGGGGACCCTTCATAATGTAGGAACGAACGGTGGGGACCCTTCATAATGTAGGAACTAACGGCCGGGACCCTTCATAATGTAGGAACGAACGATGGGGACCCTTCATAATGTAGGAACGAACGGTGGGGACCCTTCATAATGTAGGAACGAACGGTGGGGACCCTTCATAATGTAGGAACGAACGGTGGGGGCCCTTCATAATGTCGGAACGAACAGTGGGGACCCTTCATAATGTAGGAACGAACAGTGGGGACCCTTCATAATGTAGGAACGAACGGTGGGGACCCTTCATAATGTAGGAACGAACGGTGGGGACCCTTCATAATGTAGGAACGAACGGTGGGGACCCTTCATAATGTAGTGACGTAGAGTCTGGTGGGGACCCTTCATAATGTAGGCTTTGTCGGTGTTGACCCTTCATAATGTAGGAACGAACGGTGGGGACCCTTCATAATGTAGGAACGAACGGTGGGGACCCTTCATAATGTAGGAATATTTTCTAAGTAGAGTCTGGCTGTGTGTTACTACAGTAGAGTCTGGCTGTGTGTTACTATAGTAGAGTCTGGCTGTGTGTTACTATAGTAGAGTCTGGCTGTGTGTTACTATAGTAGAGTCTGGCTGTGTGTTACTACAGTAGAGTCTGGCTGTGTGTTACTACAGTAGAGTCTGGCTGTGTGTTACTACAGTAGAGTCTGGCTGTGTGTTACTACAGTAGAGTCTGGCTGTGTGTTACTACAGTAGAGTCTGGCTGTGTGTTACTACAGTAGAGTCTGGCTGTGTGTTACCACAGTAGAGTCTGGCTGTGTGTTACTACAGTAGAGTCTGGCTGTGTGGTACTACAGTAGAGTCTGGCTGTGTGTTACTACAGTAGAGTCTGGCTGTGTGTTACTACAGTAGAGTCTGGCTGTGTGTTACTACAGTAGAGTCTGGCTGTGTGTTACTACAGTAGAGTCTGGCTGTGTGTTACTACAGTAGAGTCTGGCTGTGTGTTACTATAGTAGAGTCTGGCTGTGTGTTACTACAGTAGAGTCTGGCTGTGTGTTACTACAGTAGAGTCTGGCTGTGTGTTACTACAGTAGAGTCTGGCTGTGTGTTACTACAGTAGAGTCTGGCTGTGTGTTACTACAGTAGAGTCTGGCTGTGTGGTACTACAGTAGAGTCTGGCTGTGTGTTACTACAGTAGAGTCTGGCTGTGTGTTACTACAGTAGAGTCTGGCTGTGTGTTACTACAGTAGAGTCTGGCTGTGTGTTACTACAGTAGAGTCTGGCTGTGTGTTACTACAGTAGAGTCTGGCTGTGTGGTACTACAGTAGAGTCTGGCTGTGTGTTACTACAGTAGAGTCTGGCTGTGTGTTACTACAGTAGAGTCTGGCTGTGTGTTACTACAGTAGAGTCTGGCTGTGTGTTACTACAGTAGAGTCTGGCTGTGTGTTACTACAGTAGAGTCTGGCTGTGTGGTACTACAGTAGAGTCTGGCTGTGTGTTACTACAGTACTTCCTGGTGTCAACCTCACAGTGGCCTGGGTTGCGTTCGAAAAGCAGACCGTTAAAAACTGTTTCAGCAGGCTATATAGATTCCCAGGCTTTTTCCCTGTATGGAGATAGATGTAGGATGAGCAGGAAGGGGCAGGTCAGCCTGCCACAGCAGTCGGTCACGCTGTACTGCCTGGGCACCGTCATGCTAGATGGAACACGTTCTCGGCCGGAGCTGGGCCTGCTCATTTCCTCATGTTTGACGCAGCTCAGTTACTGACAGGCTTTCTTCTGTGGCTGTCTAGGGGGCGGTCGTTTAGTATGCAGCCCCTCTTCTGTCTGCCCTATTTAATCCTTGTCTTCTATCTCTCTCTCTCTCTTCTCTTCTCTGTCTCTCTCTCTCTTCTCTGTATCTGTCTCTCTCTTCCTCTCTCTCTTCTCTGTCTCCCTCCTCCCTCTCTCTCTCTCTCTCTCTCTCTCTCTCTATACCTCCCTTTCTCTCTCTCTCTCTCTCTCTCTCTCTCTCTCTCTCTCGCTCTTGCTCTCTCTACCTCCCTTTCATTCTCTCTCTCTCTCTCTCTCTCTCTCGCTCTTGCTCTCTCTACCTCCCTTTCATTCTCTCTCTCTCTCTCTCTCTCTCTCTCTCTCCCCTCTATGTCTCTGTCTCTCTCTTTCTCTCTCTCTTCTCTGTCTCTCCCTCCTACCCCTCTCTCTCTCTCTCTCTCTCTCTACTCTCTCTCTTCTCTGTCTCTCTCTCTCTTTCTCTTCTCTCTCTCTCCCTCTCTCTCTCAACCTCCCTTTCTCTCTCTCTCTCTCCCTCTCTCTCTCTACACTCTCTACCTCCCTTTCTCTCTTTCACTCTCTCTCTCTTGCTCTCTCTACTCTCTTTACCTCTATCTCGCTCTCTCTCCTCTCGCTCTCTCTCTCGCTCTCTCTTGCTCTCTACTCTCTCTACCTCTCTCTCTCCTCTCTACTCTCTCTACCTCCCTTTCTCTCTCTCTCTCTCTCTCTCTCTCTCTCTCTCGCTCTTGCTCTCTCTACCTCCCTTTCATTCTCTCTCTCTCTCTCTCTCTCTCTCGCACTCTCTCTCTCTCTCTCTCTCGCTCTCTCTCACTCTCTCTACCTACCTCCCTTTCTTTCTCTCTCTCAATCTCACTCTCCCTTCCTCCCTCTCTCTATCTGCATATCTCTCTTTCCTCTCTCTCACTCCTTTTCTCTCTCTCTGTATCTCTCTCTGGTCATTTGGTATCCAGCATAACCCCCTCGTCTTACCCCCCTCTTCCTCCTCCTCCTCTGTCAGTTCATCTCTTCGTCAACCCCATATCCCCTTCCCTTGTCGCTGAGAGAGAGGGAAGAGAGAGGGAAGAGAGAGGGAAATGGGTTAGACAGGTTTTTTCAATTATACCCGGTCTCTCCTGGTGATGACATGGGGCGGACCATCAGAAAGTCTCATAGCTCTCCCTCTTTCTCTCTCCCTCTCTCTCTCTGTTCCTCCTGTCCTCTGCCCTTCCCTCTCTTAGTCTCTCTGTTCCTCCTGTCCTCTGCCCTTCCCTCTCCCTCTCTCTCTGTTCCTCCTGCCCTTCCCTCTCTTAGTCTCTCTGTTCCTCCTGTCCTCTGCCCTTCCCTCTCTTAGTCTCTCTGTTCCTCCTGTCCTCTGCCCTTCCCTCTCCCTCTCTCTCTGTTCCTCCTGTCCTCTGCCCTTCCCTCTCTTAGTCTCTCTGTTCCTCCTGTCCTCTGCCCTTCCCTCTCTTAGTCTCTCTGTTCCTCCTGTCCTCTGCCCTTCCCTCTCCCTCTCTCTCTGTTCCTCCTGTCCTCTGCCCTTCCCTCTCTTAGTTTCTCTGTTCCTCCTGTCCTCTGCCCTTCCCTCTCTTAGTTTCTCTGTTCCTCCTGTCCTCTGCCCTTCCCTCTCTCTTTGTTCCTCCTGTCCTCTGCCCTTCCCTCTCTTAGTCTCTCTGTTCCTCCTGTCCTCTGCCCTTCCCTCTCCCTCTCTCTCTGTTCCTCCTGTCCTCTGCCCTTCCCTCTCTTAGTCTCTCTGTTCCTCCTGTCCTCTGCCCTTCCCTCTCTTAGTCTCTCTGTTCCTCCTGTCCTCTGCCCTTCCCTCTCTTAGTCTCTCTGTTCCTCCTGTCCTCTGCCCTTCCCTCTCTTAGTTTATGTGTTCCTCCTGTCCTCTGCCCTTCCCTCTCTTAGTTTCTCTGTTCCTCCTGTCCTCTGCCCTTCCCTCTCTTAGTCTCTCTGTTCCTCCTGTCCTCTGCCCTTCCCTCTCTTAGTCTCTCTGTTCCTCCTGTCCTCTGCCCTTCCCTCTCTTAGTTTCTCTGTTCCTCCTGTCCTCTGCCCTTCCCTCTCCCTCTCTCTCTGTTCCCCCTGGCCTCTGCCCTTCCCTCTCTTAGTTTCTCTGTTCCTCCTGTCCTCTGCCCTTCCCTCTCTTAGTCTCTCTGTTCCTCCTGTCCTCTGCCCTTCCCTCTCTTAGTCTCTCTGTTCCTCCTGTCCTCTGCCCTTCCCTCTCTTAGTTTCTCTGTTCCTCCTGTCCTCTGCCCTTCCCTCTCTTAGTCTCTCTGTTCCTCCTGTCCTCTGCCCTTCCCTCTCTTAGTTTCTCTGTTCCCCCTGTCCTCTGCCCTTCCCTCTCCCTCTCTATCTGTTCCTCCTGTCCTCTGCCCTTCCCTCTCTTAGTTTCTCTGTTCCTCCTGTCCTCTGCCCTTCCCTCTCTTAGTTTCTCTGTGTCCTCCTGTCCTCTGCCCTTCCCTCTCTTAGTTTCTCTGTTCCTCCTGTCCTCTGCCCTTCCCTCTCTTAGTTTCTCTGTTCCTCCTGTCCTCTGCCCTTCACTCTCTTAGTCTCTCTGTTCCTCCTGTCCTCTGCCCTTCCCTCTCTTAGAGTAGAGTAGAGTCTGGCTGTGTGTTACTACAGTAGAGTCTGGCTGTGTGTTACTACAGTAGAGTCTGGCTGTGTGTTACTACAGTAGAGTCTGGCTGTGTGTTACTACAGTAGAGTCTGGCTGTGTGTTACTACAGTAGAGTCTGGCTGTGTGTTACTACAGTAGAGTCTGGCTGTGTGTTACTACAGTAGAGTCTGGCTCTGTTCCTCCTGTCCTCTGCCCTTCCCTCTCTTAGTCTTTCTGTTCCCCCTGTCCTCTGCCCTTCCCTCTCCCTCTCTCTCTGTTCCCCCTGTCCTCTGCCCTTCCCTCTCCCTCTCTCTCTGTTCCTCCTGTCCTCTGCCCTTCCCTCTCTTAGTTTCTCTGTGTCCTCCTGTCCTCTGCCCTTCCCTCTCTTAGTTTGGTTAGTTAGGAGAGTTTGGGAGAGGCCCCACGGTCTTTGTTGAAACTCTCATAAAATACATGACAAAAAAAAGTATTATTTCAAGGTGTTTTTCAAATGACATAAAAAAAATAAGAATTTCCAAAACTTAATATCCCTGCTAAGCTAAGGCTGAAAATATGTGCTAGTGCAGCAACATGACCTGTTGTTAGACTCTTATCATGTAGCAACATGACCTTTTGTTAGACTCTTATCATGCAGCAACATGACCTGCTGTTAGACTCTTATCATGTAGCAACATGACCTGCTGTTAGACTCTTATCATGTAGCAACATGACCTACTGTTAGACTCTTATCATGTAGCAACATGACCTACTGTTACTCTTATCATGTAGCAACATGACCTACTGTTAGACTCTTATCATGTAGCAACATGACCTGCTGTTAGACTCTTATCATGCAGCAACATGACCTGCTGTTAGACTCTTATCATGTAGCAACATGACCTACTGTTAGACTCTTATCATGCAGCAAAATCACCTGCTGTTAGACTCTTATCATGTAGCAACATGACTCTTATCATGCTGCAACATGACCTGCTGTTACTCTTATCATGTAGCAACATGACCTAAACTGTTAGACTCTTATCATGTAGCAACATGACCTACTGTTACTCTTATCATGTAGCAACATGACCTACTGTTAGACTCTTATCATGCAGCAACATGACCTGCTGTTAGACTCTTATCATGCAGCAACATGACCTGCTGTTAGACTCTTATCATGTAGCAACATGACCTACTGTTAGACTCTTATCATGCAGCAACATGACCTGCTGTTAGACTCTTATCATGCAGCAACATGACCTGCTGTTAGCCTCTTATCATGTAGCAACATGACCTGCTGTTAGACTCTTATCATGTAGCAACATGACCTGCTGTTAGACTCTTATCATGTAGCAACATGACCTGCTGTTAGACTCTTACATTACAGCAACACGACCTGCTGTTAGACTTGTATCATGCAGCAACATGACCTGCTGTTAGACTCTTATCATGTAGCAACATGACCTGCTGTTAGACTCTTATCATGTAGCAACATGACCTGCTGTTAGACTCTTATCATGTAGCAACATGACCTACTGTTAGACTCTTATCATGTAGCAACATGACCTACTGTTAGACTCTTATCATGCAGCAACATGACCTGCTGTTAGACTCTTATCATGCAGCAACATGACCTGCTGTTAGACTCTTATCATTACAGCAACATGACCTGCTGTTAGACTCTTATCATGCAGCAACATGACCTGCTGTTAGACTCTTACATTACAGCAACATGACCTGCTGTTAGACTTGTATCATGCAGCAACATGACCTGCTGTTAGACTCTTATCATGTAGCAACATGACCTGCTGTTAGACTCTTATCATGTAGCAACATGACCTACTGTTAGACTCTTATCATGTAGCAACATGACCTACTGTTAGACTCTTATCATGTAGCAACATGACCTGCTGTTAGACTCTTATCATGCAGCAACATGACCTGCTGTTAGACTCTTACATTACAGCAACATGACCTGCTGTTAGACTCTTATCATGCAGCAACATGACCTGCTGTTAGACTCTTATCATGTAGCAACATGACCTGCTGTTAGACTCTTATCATGTAGCAACATGACCTGCTGTTAGACTCTTATCATGTAGCAACATGACCTGCTGTTAGACTCTTATCATGTAGCAACATGACCTGCTGTTAGACTCTTATCATGTAGCAACATGACCTGCTGTTAGACTCTTATCATGCAGCAACATGACCTACTGTTAGACTCTTATCATGCAGCAACATGACCTGCTGTTAGACTCTTATCATGTAGCAACATGACCTGCTGTTAGACTCTTATCATGTAGCAACATGACCTGCTGTTAGACTCTTATCATGTAGCAACATGACCTGCTGTTAGACTCTTATCATGTAGCAACATGACCTGCTGTTAGACTCTTATCATGTAGCAACATGACCTACTGTTAGACTCTTATCATGTAGCAACATGACCTGCTGTTAGACTCTTATCATGTAGCAACATGACCTGCTGTTAGACTCTTACATTACAGCAACACGACCTGCTGTTAGACTTGTATCATGCAGCAACATGACCTGCTGTTAGACTCTTATCATGTAGCAACATGACCTGCTGTTAGACTCTTATCATGTAGCAACATGACCTGCTGTTAGACTCTTATCATGTAGCAACATGACCTGCTGTTAGACTCTTATCATGTAGCAACATGACCTGTTTTTAGACTCTTATCATGTAGCAACATGACCTGCTGTTAGACTCTTATCATGCAGCAACATGACCTGCAGCAAAATCACCTGCTGTTAGACTCTTAATGCAGCAACATGACCTGCTGTTAGACTCTTATCATGCAGCAACATGACCTGCTGTTAGACTCTTATCATGCAGCAACATGACCTGCTGTTAGACTCTTATCATGCAGCAACATGACCTGCTGTTAGACTCTTATCATGTAGCAACATGACCTACTGTTAGACTCTTATCATGTAGCAACATGACCTGCTGTTAGACTCTTATCATGTAGCAACATGACCTGCTGTTAGACTCTTATCATGCAGCAACATGACCTGTTTTAGACTCTTATCATGTAGCAACATGACCTGCTGTTAGACTCTTATCATGTAGCAACATGACCTGCTGTTAGACTTTATCATGCAGCAACATGACCTGCTGTTAGACTCTTATCATGTAGCAACATGACCTGCTGTTAGACTCTTATCATGTAGCAACATGACCTGCTGTTAGACTCTTATCATGTAGCAACATGACCTGCTGTTAGACTCTTATCATGTAGCAACATGACCTGCTGTTAGACTCTTATCATGTAGCAACATGACCTACTTTAGACTCTTATCATGTAGCAACATGACCTGCTGTTAGACTCTTATCATGTAGCAACATGACCTGCTGTTAGACTCTTATCATGCAGCAACATGACCTGCTGTTAGACTCTTATCATGTAGCAACATGACCTCTGTTAGACTCTTATCATGTAGCAACATGACCTACTGTTAGACTCTTATCATGTAGCAACATGACCTGCTGTTAGACTCTTATCATGCAGCAACATGACCTGCTGTTAGACTCTTATCATGTAGCAACATGACCTGCTGTTAGACTCTTATTATGCAGCAACATGACCTGCTGTTAGACTCTTATCATGCAGCAACATGACCTGCTGTTAGACTCTTATCATGTAGCAACATGACCTGCTGTTAGACTCTTATCATGTAGCAACATGACCTGCTGTTAGACTCTTATCATGTAGCAACATGACCTGCTGTTAGACTCTTATCATGTAGCAACATGACCTACTGTTAGACTCTTATCATGTAGCAACATGACCTGCTGTTAGACTCTTATCATGCAGCAACATGACCTGCTGTTAGACTCTTATCATTACAGCAACATGACCTGCTGTTAGACTCTTATCATGCAGCAACATGACCTGCTGTTAGACTCTTATCATGTAGCAACATGACCTACTGTTAGACTCTTATCATGTAGCAACATGACCTACTGTTAGACTCTTATCATGCAGCAACATGACCTGCTGTTAGACTCTTATCATGCAGCAACATGACCTGCTGTTAGCCTCTTATCATGTAGCAACATGACCTGCTGTTAGACTCTTATCATGTAGCAACATGACCTGCTGTTAGACTCTTATCATGTAGCAACATGACCTGCTGTTAGACTCTTACATTACAGCAACACGACCTGCTGTTAGACTTGTATCATTCAGCAACATGACCTGCTGTTAGACTCTTATCATGTAGCAACATGACCTGCTGTTAGACTCTTATCATGTAGCAACATGACCTGCTGTTACTCGTATCATGTAGCAACATGACCTACTGTTAGACTCTTATCATGTAGCAACATGACCTACTGTTAGACTCTTATCATGTAGCAACATGACCTGCTGTTAGACTCTTATCATGCAGCAACATGACCTGCTGTTAGACTCTTACATTACAGCAACATGACCTGCTGTTAGACTCTTATCATGCAGCAACATGACCTGCTGTTAGACTCTTATCATGTAGCAACATGACCTGCTGTTAGACTCCTATCATGCAGCAACATGACCTACTGTTAGACTCTTATCATGCAGCAACATGACCTGCTGTTAGACTCTTATCATGTAGCAACATGACCTGCTGTTAGACTCTTATCATGTAGCAACATGACCTGCTGTTAGACTCTTATCATGTAGCAACATGACCTGCTGTTAGACTCTTATCATGCAGCAACATGACCTGCTGTTAGACTCTTATCATGTAGCAACATGACCTGCTGTTAGACTCTTATCATGTAGCAACATGACCTGCTGTTAGACTCTTATCATGTAGCAACATGACCTGCTGTTAGACTCTTATCATGTAGCAACATGACCTGTTTTAGACTCTTATCATGTAGCAACATGACCTGTTTAGACTCTTATCATGTAGCAACATGACCTGCTGTTAGACTCTTATCATGCAGCAACATGACCTGCTGTTAGACTCTTATCATGTAGCAACATGACCTACTGTTAGACTCTTATCATGTAGCAACATGACCTGCTGTTAGACTCTTATCATGCAGCAACATGACCTGCTGTTAGACTCTTACATTACAGCAACATGACCTGCTGTTAGACTCTCATCATGCAGCAACATGACCTGCTGTTAGACTCTTATCATGTAGCAACATGACCTGCTGTTAGACTCTTATCATGTAGCAACATCACCTGCTGTTAGACTCTTATCATGTAGCAACATGACCTGCTGCTAGACCCTTATCATGCAGCAACATGACCTGCGGTTAGACTCTTATCATGTAGCAACATGACCTGCTGTTAGACTCTTATCATGCAGCAACATGACCTGCTGTTAGACTCTTATCATGTAGCAACATGACCTGCTGCTAGACCCTTATCATGCAGCAACATGACCTGCGGTTAGACTCTTATCATGACTCCTTATCATGTAGCAACATGACCTGCGGTTAGACTCTCATCATGTAGCAACATGACCTGCGGTTAGACTCTTATCATGCAGCAACATGACCTGCTGTTAGACTCTTATCATGTAGCAACATGACCTGCTGTTAGACTCTTATCATGTAGCAACATGACCTACTGTTAGACTCTTATCATGTAGCAACATGACCTACTGTTACTCTTATCATGTAGCAACATGACCTACTGTTAGACTCTTATCATGTAGCAACATGACCTGCTGTTAGACTCTTATCATGCAGCAACATGACCTGCTGTTAGACTCTTATCATGTAGCAACATGACCTGCTGTTAGACTCTTATTATGCAGCAACATGACCTGCTGTTAGACTCTTATCATGCAGCAACATGACCTACTGTTAGACTCTTATCATGCAGCAACATGACCTGCTGTTAGACTCTTATCATGTAGCAACATGACCTGCTGTTAGACTCTTATCATGTAGCAACATGACCTGCTGTTAGACTCTTATCATGTAGCAACATGACCTGCGGTTAAACTCTTATCATGTAGCAACATGACCTGCGGTTAGACTCTTATCATGTAGCAACATGACCTGCGGTTAGACTCTTATCATGTAGCAACATGACCTGCTGTTAGACTCTTATCATGCAGCAACATGACCTGCTGTTAGACTCTTATCATGTAGCAACATGACCTACTGTTAGACTCTTATCATGTAGCAACATGACCTACTGTTAGACTCTTATCATGCAGCAACATGACCTGCTGTTAGACTCTTATCATGCAGCAACATGACCTGCTGTTAGCCTCTTATCATGTAGCAACATGACCTGCTGTTAGACTCTTATCATGTAGCAACATGACCTGCTGTTAGACTCTTATCATGTAGCAACATGACCTGCTGTTAGACTCTTACATTACAGCAACACGACCTGCTGTTAGACTTGTATCATTCAGCAACATGACCTGCTGTTAGACTCTTATCATGTAGCAACATGACCTGCTGTTAGACTCTTATCATGTAGCAACATGACCTGCTGTTAGACTCTTATCATGTAGCAACATGACCTGTTTTTAGACTCTTATCATGTAGCAACATGACCTACTGTTAGACTCTTATCATGTAGCAACATGACCTGCTGTTAGACTCTTATCATGCAGCAACATGACCTGCTGTTAGACTCTTATCATTACAGCAACATGACCTGCTGTTAGACTCTTATCATGTAGCAACATGACCTGCTGTTAGACTCTTATCATGTAGCAACATGACCTGCTGTTAGACTCTTATCATGCAGCAACATGACCTGCTGTTAGACTCTTATCATGCAGCAACATGACCTGCTGTTAGACTCTTATCATGTAGCAACATGACCTGCTGTTAGACTCTTATCATGTAGCAACATGACCTGCTGTTAGACTCTTATCATGTAGCAACATGACCTGCTGTTAGACTCTTATCATGCAGCAACATGACCTGCTGTTAGACTCTTATCATGCAGCAACATGACCTGCTGTTAGACTCTTATCATGTAGCAACATGACCTGCTGTTAGACTCTTATCATGTAGCAACATGACCTGCTGTTAGACTCTTATCATGTAGCAACATGACCTGTTGTTAGACTCTTATCATGTAGCAACATGACCTGTTTTAGACTCTTATCATGTAGCAACATGACCTGCTGTTAGACTCTTATCATGCAGCAACATGACCTGCTGTTAGACTCTTATCATGTAGCAACATGACCTACTGTTAGACTCTTATCATGTAGCAACATGACCTGCTGTTAGACTCTTATCATGCAGCAACATGACCTGCTGTTAGACTCTTACATTACAGCAACATGACCTGCTGTTAGACTCTCATCATGCAGCAACATGACCTGCTGTTAGACTCTTATCATGTAGCAACATGACCTGCTGTTAGACTCTTATCATGTAGCAACATCACCTGCTGTTAGACTCTTATCATGTAGCAACATGACCTGCTGTTAGACTCTTATCATGTAGCAACATGACCTGCTGTTAGACTCTTATCATGCAGCAAAATGACCTGCTGTTAGACTCTTATCATGTAGCAACATGACCTGTTTTTAGACTCTTATCATGTAGCAACATGACCTGCTGTTAGACTCTTATCATGTAGCAACATGACCTGCTGTTAGACTCTTATCATGTAGCAACATGACCTGCTGTTAGACTCTTACATTACAGCAACACGACCTGCTGTTAGACTTGTATCATGCAGCAACATGACCTGCTGTTAGACTCTTATCATGTAGCAACATGACCTGCTGTTAGACTCTTATCATGTAGCAACATGACCTGCTGTTAGACTCTTATCATGTAGCAACATGACCTGCTGTTAGACTCTTATCATGTAGCAACATGACCTGTTTTTAGACTCTTATCATGTAGCAACATGACCTGTTTTTAGACTCTTATCATGTAGCAACATGACCTGCTGTTAGACTCTTATCATGCAGCAACATGACCTGCTGTTAGACTCTTATCATGTAGCAACATGACCTGCTGTTAGACTCTTATCATGTAGCAACATGACCTGCTGTTAGACTCTTATCATGCAGCAACATGACCTGCTGTTAGACTCTTACATTACAGCAACATGACCTGCTGTTAGACTCTCATCATGCAGCAACATGACCTGCTGTTAGACTCTTATCATGTAGCAACATGACCTGCTGTTAGACTCTTATCATGTAGCAACATTACCTGCTGTTAGACTCTTACATTACAGCAACATGACCTACTGTTAGACTCTTATCATGTAGCAACATGACCTACTATTAGACTCTTATCATGTAGCAACATCACCTGCTGTTAGACTCTTATCATGTAGCAACATGACCTGCTGTTAGACTCTTATCATGCAGCAACATGACCTGCTGTTAGACTCTTATCATGTAGCAACATGACCTGCTGTTAGACTCTTATCATGTAGCAACATGACCTGCTGTTAGACTCTTACATGAGCAAAATGACCTGCTGTTAGACTCTTATCATGTAGCAACATGACCTGTTTTAGACTCTTATCATGTAGCAACATGACCTGCTGTTAGACTCTTATCATGTAGCAACATGACCTGTTTTAGACTCTTATCATGTATCAACATGACCTGTTTTTAACATGACCTGACCTGCTTTAGACTCTTATCATGTAGCAACATGACCTGTTTTTAGACTCTTATCATGTAGCAACATGACCTGCTGTTAGACTCTTACATTACAGCAACACGACCTGCTGTTAGACTTGTATCATGCAGCAACATGACCTGCTGTTAGACTCTTATCATGTAGCAACATGACCTACTGTTAGACTCTTATCATGTAGCAACATGACCTGCTGTTAGACTCTTATCATGTAGCAACATTACCTGTTTTTAGACTCTTATCATGTAGCAACATGACCTGCTGTTAGACTCTTATCATGTAGCAACATGACCTGCTGTTAGACTCTTATCATGTAGCAACATGACCTGTTTTTAGACTCTTATCATGTAGCAACATGACCTGTTTTTAGACTCTTATCATGTAGCAACATGACCTGCTGTTAGACTCTTATCATGCAGCAACATGACCTGCTGTTAGACTCTTATCATGTAGCAACATGACCTACTGTTAGACTCTTATCATGTAGCAACAAGACCTGCTGTTAGACTCTTATCATGCAGCAACATGACCTGCTGTTAGACTCTTACATTACAGCAACATGACCTGCTGTTAGACTCTTATCATGCAGCAACATGACCTGCTGTTAGACTCTTATCATGTAGCAACATGACCTGCTGTTAGACTCTTATCATGTAGCAACATTACCTGCTGTTAGACTCTTACATTACAGCAACATGACCTACTGTTAGACTCTTATCATGTAGCAACATGACCTACTGTTAGACTCTTATCATGTAGCAACATCACCTGCTGTTAGACTCTTATCATGTAGCAACATGACCTGCTGTTAGACTCTTATCATGCAGCAACATGACCTGCTGTTAGACTCTAATCATGTAGCAACATGACCTGCTGTTAGACTCTTATCATGCAGCAACATGACCTGCTGTTAGACTCTTATCATGCAGCAAAATGACCTGCTGTTAGACTCTTATCATGTAGCAACATGACCTGTTTTTAGACTCTTATCATGTAGCAACATGACCTGCTGTTAGACTCTTATCATGTAGCAACATGACCTGTTTTTAGACTCTTATCATGTATCAACATGACCTGTTTTTAGACTCGTATCATGTAGCAACATGACCTGCTGTTAGACTCTTATCATGTAGCAACATGACCTGTTTTTAGACTCTTATCATGTATCAACATGACCTGTTTTTAGACTCGTATCATGTAGCAACATGACCTGCTGTTAGACTCTTATCATGTAGCAACATTACCTGCTGTTAGACTCTTAT
Organism: Oncorhynchus nerka; assembly: GCF_034236695.1. Lineage (NCBI taxonomy): Eukaryota > Metazoa > Chordata > Actinopteri > Salmoniformes > Salmonidae > Oncorhynchus > Oncorhynchus nerka. Next base: position 4,135,727 of record NC_088399.1, read on the forward strand.
CATGTAGCAACATGACCTACTGTTAGACTCTTATCATGTAGCAACATGACCTGCTGTTAGACTCTTATCATGTAGCAACATGACCTGCTGTTAGACTCTTACATTACAGCAACACGACCTGCTGTTAGACTTGTATCATGCAGCAACATGACCTGCTGTTACTCTTATCATGTAGCAACATGACCTGCTGTTAGACTCTTATCATGTAGCAACATGACCTGCTGTTAGACTCTTATCATGTAACAACATGACCTGCTGTTAGACTCTTACATTACATGCAGACTTGTAATGCATGACCTGCTGTTAGACTCTTATCATGTAGCAACATGACCTGCTGTTAGACTCTTATCATGTAGCAACATGACCTGCTGTTAGACTCTTATCATGTAGCAACATGACCTGCTGTTAGACTCTTATCATGTAGCAACATGACCTGCTGTTAGACTCTTATCATGTAGCAACATGACCTACTGTTAGACTCTTATCATGTAGCAACATGACCTGCTGTTAGACTCTTATCATGTAGCAACATGACCTGCTGTTAGACTCTTACATTACAGCAACACGGCCTGCTGTTAGACTTGTGTCATGCAGCAACATGACCTGCTGTTAGACTCTTATCATGTAGCAACATGACCTGCTGTTAGACTCTTATCATGTAGCAACATGACCTGCTGTTAGACTCTTATCATGCAGCAACATGACCTGCTGTTAGACTTATCATGTAGCAACATGACCTGTTTTTAGACTCTTATCATGTAGCAACATGACTTGCTGTTAGACTCTTATCATGTATCAACATGACCTGCTGTTAGACTCTTATCATGCAGCAACATGACCTGCTGTTAGACTCTTACATTACAGCAACATGACCTGCTGTTAGACTCTCATCATGCAGCAACATGACCTGCTGTTAGACTCTTATCATGTAGCAACATGACCTGCTGTTAGACTCTTATCATGTAGCAACATTACCTGCTGTTAGACTCTTACATTACAGCAACATGACCTACTGTTAGACTCTTATCATGTAGCAACATGACCTACTGTTAGACTCTTATCATGTAGCAACATCACCTGCTGTTAGACTCTTATCATGTAGCAACATGACCTGCTGTTAGACTCTTATCATGCAGCAACATGACCTGCTGTTAGACTCTAATCATGTAGCAACATGACCTGCTGTTAGACTCTTATCATGTAGCAACATGACCTGCTGTTAGACTCTTATCATGCAGCAAAATGACCTGCTGTTAGACTCTTATCATGTAGCAACATGACCTGTTTTTAGACTCTTATCATGTAGCAACATGACCTGCTGTTAGACTCTTATCATGTAGCAACATGACCTGTTTTTAGACTCTTATCATGTATCAACATGACCTGTTTTTAGACTCGTATCATGTAGCAACATGACCTGCTGTTAGACTCTTATCATGTAGCAACATGACCTACTGTTAGACTCTTATCATGTAGCAACATGACCTGCTGTTAGACTCTTATCATGTAGCAACATGACCTGCTGTTAGACTCTTATCATGCAGCAAAATGACCTGCTGTTAGACTCTTATCATGTAGCAACATGACCTGTTTTTAGACTCTTATCATGTAGCAACATGACCTGCTGTTAGACTCTTATCATGTAGCAACATGACCTGTTTTTTTAGACTCTTATCATGTATCAACATGACCTGTTTTTAGACTCGTATCATGTAGCAACATGACCTGCTGTTAGACTCTTATCATGTAGCAACATGACCTACTGTTAGACTCTTATCATGTAGCAACATGACCTGCTGTTAGACTCTTATCATGTAGCAACATGACCTGCTGTTAGACTCTTACATTACAGCAACACGGCCTGCTGTTAGACTTGTGTCATGCAGCAACATGACCTGCTGTTAGACTCTTATCATGTAGCAACATGACCTGCTGTTAGACTCTTATCATGTAGCAACATGACCTGCTGTTAGACTCTTATCATGCAGCAACATGACCTGCTGTTAGACTTATCATGTAGCAACATGACCTGTTTTTAGACTCTTATCATGTAGCAACATGACTTGCTGTTAGACTCTTATCATGTATCAACATGACCTGCTGTTAGACTCTTATCATGCAGCAACATGACCTGCTGTTAGACTCTTACATTACAGCAACATGACCTGCTGTTAGACTCTCATCATGCAGCAACATGACCTGCTGTTAGACTCTTATCATGTAGCAACATGACCTGCTGTTAGACTCTTATCATGTAGCAACATTACCTGCTGTTAGACTCTTACATTACAGCAACATGACCTACTGTTAGACTCTTATCATGTAGCAACATGACCTACTGTTAGACTCTTATCATGTAGCAACATCACCTGCTGTTAGACTCTTATCATGTAGCAACATGACCTGCTGTTAGACTCTTATCATGCAGCAACATGACCTGCTGTTAGACTCTAATCATGTAGCAACATGACCTGCTGTTAGACTCTTATCATGTAGCAACATGACCTGCTGTTAGACTCTTATCATGCAGCAAAATGACCTGCTGTTAGACTCTTATCATGTAGCAACATGACCTGTTTTTAGACTCTTATCATGTAGCAACATGACCTGCTGTTAGACTCTTATCATGTAGCAACATGACCTGTTTTTAGACTCTTATCATGTATCAACATGACCTGTTTTTAGACTCGTATCATGTAGCAACATGACCTGCTGTTAGACTCTTATCATGTAGCAACATGACCTACTGTTAGACTCTTATCATGTAGCAACATCACCTGCTGTTAGACTCTTATCATGCAGCAAAATGACCTGCTGTTAGACTCTTATCATGTAGCAACATGACCTGTTTTTAGACTCTTATCATGTAGCAACATGACCTGCTGTTAGACTCTTATCATGTAGCAACATGACCTGTTTTTAGACTCTTATCATGTATCGACATGACCTGTTTTTAGACTCGTATCATGTAGCAACATGACCTGCTGTTAGACTCTTATCATGTAGCAACATGACCTGTTTTTAGACTCTTATCATGTATCAACATGACCTGTTTTTAGACTCGTATCATGTAGCAACATGACCTGCTGTTAGACTCTTATCATGTAGCAACATTACCTGCTGTTAGACTCTTATCATGTAGCAAAATGACCTGCTGTTAGACTCTTATCATGTAGCAACATGACCTGCTGTTAGACTCTTATCATGTAGCAACATGACCTGCTGTTAGACTCTTACATTACAGCAACACGACCTGCTGTTAGACTTGTATCATGCAGCAACATGACCTGCTGTTACTCTTATCATGTAGCAACATGACCTGCTGTTAGACTCTTATCATGCAGCAACATGACCTGCTGTTAGACTCTTATCATGTAACAACATGACCTGCTGTTAGACTCTTATCATGTAGCAACATGACCTGCTGTTAGACTCTTATCATGTAGCAACATGACCTACTGTTAGACTCTTATCATGTAGCAACATGACCTGCTGTTAGACTCTTATCATGTAGCAACATGACCTGCTGTTAGACTCTTATCATGTAGCAACATGACCTGCTGTTAGACTCTTATCATGTAGCAACATGACCTGCTGTTAGACTCTTATCATGTAGCAACATGACCTGCTGTTAGACTCTTATCATGTAGCAACATGACCTGCTGTTAGACTCTTATCATGTAGCAACATTACCTGCTGTTAGACTCTTATCATGTAGCAACATGACCTGCTGTTAGACTCTTATCATGTAGCAACATGACCTACTGTTAGACTCTTATCATGTAGCAACATGACCTGCTGTTAGACTCTATCATGTAGCAACATGACCTGCTGTTAGACTCTTACATTACGGCAACACGACCTGCTGTTAGACTTGTATCATGCAGAAACATGACCTGCTGTTAGACTCTTATCATGTAGCAACATGACCTGCTGTTAGACTCTTATCATGTAGCAACATGACCTGCTGTTAGACTCTTATCATGTAGCAACATGACCTGCTGTTAGACTCTTATCATGTAGCAACATGACCTGCTGTTAGACTCTTATCATGTAGCAACATGACCTGCTGTTAGACTCTTATCATGTAGCAACATGACCTGCTGTTAGACTCTTATCATGTAGCAACATGACCTGTTTTTAGACTCTTATCATGTAGCAACATGACCTGTTTTTAGACTCTTATCATGTAGCAACAAGACCTGCTGTTAGACTCTTATCATGTAGCAACATGACCTGCTGTTAGACTCTTATCATGTAGCAACATGACCTACTGTTAGACTCTTATCATGTAGCAACATCACCTGCTGTTAGACTCTTATCATGCAGCAAAATGACCTGCTGTTAGACTCTTATCATGTAGCAACATGACCTGTTTTTAGACTCTTATCATGTAGCAACATGACCTGCTGTTAGACTCTTATCATGTAGCAACATGACCTGTTTTTAGACTCTTATCATGTATCAACATGACCTGTTTTTAGACTCGTATCATGTAGCAACATGACCTGCTGTTAGACTCTTATCATGTAGCAACATGACCTGTTTTTAGACTCTTATCATGTATCAACATGACCTGTTTTTAGACTCGTATCATGTAGCAACATGACCTGCTGTTAGACTCTTATCATGTAGCAACATTACCTGCTGTTAGACTCTTATCATGTAGCAAAATGACCTGCTGTTAGACTCTTATCATGTAGCAACATGACCTGCTGTTAGACTCTTATCATGTAGCAACATGACCTGCTGTTAGACTCTTACATTACAGCAACACGACCTGCTGTTAGACTTGTATCATGCAGCAACATGACCTGCTGTTACTCTTATCATGTAGCAACATGACCTGCTGTTAGACTCTTATCATGTAGCAACATGACCTGCTGTTAGACTCTTATCATGTAACAACATGACCTGCTGTTAGACTCTTATCATGTAGCAACATGACCTGCTGTTAGACTCTTATCATGTAGCAACATGACCTACTGTTAGACTCTTATCATGTAGCAACATGACCTGCTGTTAGACTCTTATCATGTAGCAACATGACCTGCTGTTAGACTCTTATCATGTAGCAACATGACCTGCTGTTAGACTCTTATCATGTAGCAACATGACCTGCTGTTAGACTCTTATCATGTAGCAACATGACCTGCTGTTAGACTCTTATCATGTAGCAACATTACCTGCTGTTAGACTCTTATCATGTAGCAACATGACCTGCTGTTAGACTCTTATCATGTAGCAACATGACCTACTGTTAGACTCTTATCATGTAGCAACATGACCTGCTGTTAGACTCCTATCATGTAGCAACATGACCTGCTGTTAGACTCTTACATTACGGCAACACGACCTGCTGTTAGACTTGTATCATGCAGAAACATGACCTGCTGTTAGACTCTTATCATGTAGCAACATGACCTGCTGTTAGACTCTTATCATGTAGCAACATGACCTGCTGTTAGACTCTTATCATGTAGCAACATGACCTGCTGTTAGACTCTTATCATGTAGCAACATGACCTGCTGTTAGACTCTTATCATGTAGCAACATGACCTGCTGTTAGACTCTTATCATGTAGCAACATGACCTGCTGTTAGACTCTTATCATGTAGCAACATGACCTGTTTTTAGACTCTTATCATGTAGCAACATGACCTGTTTTTAGACTCTTATCATGTAGCAACAAGACCTGCTGTTAGACTCTTATCATGTAGCAACATGACCTGCTGTTAGACTCTTATCATGCAGCAACATGACCTGCTGTTAGACTCTTATCATGTAGCAACATGACCTGCTGTTAGACTCTTATCATGCAGCAACATGACCTGCTGTTAGACTCTTATCATGCAGCAACATGACCTACTGTTAGACTCTTATCATGTAGCAACATGACCTGCTGTTAGACTCTTATCATGTAGCAACATGACCTGTTTTTAGACTCTTATCATGTATCAACATGACCTGTTTTTAGACTCGTATCATGTAGCAACATGACCTGCTGTTAGACTCTTATCATGTAGCAACATTACCTGCTGTTAGACTCTTATCATGTAGCAACATGACCTACTGTTAGACTCTTATCATGTAGCAACATGACCTGCTGTTAGACTCTTATCATGTAGCAACATGACCTGCTGTTAGACTCTTACATTACAGCAACACGACCTGCCTATAGACTTGTATCATGCAGCAACATGACCTGCTGTTAGACTCTTATCATGTAGCAACATGACCTGCTGTTAGACTCTTATCATGTAGCAACATGACCTGCTGTTAGACTCTTATCATGTAGCAACATGACCTGCTGTTAGACTCTTATCATGTAGCAACATGACCTGCTGTTAGACTCTTATCATGTAGCAACATGACCTACTGTTAGACTCTTATCATGTAGCAACATGACCTGCTGTTAGACTCTTATCATGTAGCAACATGACCTGCTGTTAGACTCTTACATTACAGCAACACGGCCTGCTGTTAGACTTGTGTCATGCAGCAACATGACCTGCTGTTAGACTCTTATCATGTAGCAACATGACCTGCTGTTAGACTCTTATCATGTAGCAACATGACCTGCTGTTAGACTCTTATCATGCAGCAACATGACCTGCTGTTAGACTTATCATGTAGCAACATGACCTGTTTTTAGACTCTTATCATGTAGCAACATGACTTGCTGTTAGACTCTTATCATGTATCAACATGACCTGTTTTTAGACTCTTATCATGTAGCAACATGACCTGTTTTTAGACTCGTATCATGTAGCAACATGACCTGCTGTTAGACTCTTATCATGTAGCAACATTACCTGCTGTTAGACTCTTATCATGTAGCAACATTACCTGCTGTTAGACTCTTACATTACAGCAACATGACCTACTGTTAGACTCTTATCATGTAGCAACATCACCTGCTGTTAGACTCTTATCATGTAGCAACATGACCTGCTGTTAGACTCTTATCATGCAGCAACATGACCTGCTGTTAGACTCTTATCATGTAGCAACATGACCTGCTGTTAGACTCTTATCATGCAGCAACATGACCTGCGGTTAGACTCTTATCATGTAGCAACATGACCTGCTGTTAGACTCTTATCATGTAGCATCATGACCTGCTGTTAGACTCTTATCATGCAGCAACATGACCTGCTGTTAGACTCTTATCATGTAGCAACATGACCTGCTGTTAGACTCTTATCATGTAGCAACATGACCTGTTTTTAGACTCTTATCATGTAGCAACATGACCTGCTGTTAGACTCTTATCATGTAGCAACATGACCTGTTTTTAGACTCTTATCATGTATCAACATGACCTGTTTTTAGACTCGTATCATGTAGCAACATGACCTGCTGTTAGACTCTTATCATGTAGCAACATTACCTGCTGTTAGACTCTTATCATGTAGCAACATGACCTACTGTTAGACTCTTATCATGTAGCAACATGACCTGCTGTTAGACTCTTATCATGTAGCAACATGACCTGCTGTTAGACTCTTACATTACAGCAACACGACCTGCCTATAGACTTGTATCATGCAGCAACATGACCTACTGTTAGACTCTTATCATGCAGCAACATGACCTGCTGTTAGACTCTTATCATGTATCAACATGACCTGTTTTTAGACTCTTATCATGTAGCAACATGACCTGTTTTTAGACTCGTATCATGTAGCAACATGACCTGCTGTTAGACTCTTATCATGTAGCAACATTACCTGCTGTTAGACTCTTATCATGTAGCAACATTACCTGCTGTTAGACTCTTACATTACAGCAACATGACCTGCTGTTAGACTCTTATCATGTAGCAACATGACCTGCTGTTAGACTCTTATCATGCAGCAACATGACCTGCTGTTAGACTCTTATCATGTAGCAACATGACCTGCGGTTAGACTCTTATCATGTAGCAACATGACCTGCTGTTAGACTCTTATCATGTAGCATCATGACCTGCTGTTAGACTCTTATCATGCAGCAACATGACCTGCTGTTAGACTCTTATCATGTAGCAACATGACCTGCTGTTAGACTCTTATCATGTAGCAACATGACCTGTTTTTAGACTCTTATCATGTAGCAACATGACCTGCTGTTAGACTCTTATCAATTAGCAACATGACCTGTTTTTAGACTCTTATCATGTATCAACATGACCTGTTTTTAGACTCGTATCATGTAGCAACATGACCTGCTGTTAGACTCTTATCATGTAGCAACATTACCTGCTGTTAGACTCTTATCATGTAGCAACATGACCTACTGTTAGACTCTTATCATGTAGCAACATGACCTGCTGTTAGACTCTTATCATGTAGCAACATGACCTGCTGTTAGACTCTTACATTACAGCAACACGACCTGCCTATAGACTTGTATCATGCAGCAACATGACCTGCTGTTAGACTCTTATCATGTAGCAACATGACCTGCTGTTAGACTCTTATCATGTAGCAACATGACCTGCTGTTAGACTCTTATCATGTAGCAACATGACCTGCTGTTAGACTCTTATCATGTAGCAACATGACCTGCTGTTAGACTCTTATCATGCAGCAACATGACCTGCTGTTAGACTTATCATGTAGCAACATGACCTGTTTTTAGACTCTTATCATGTAGCAACATGACTTGCTGTTAGACTCTTATCATGTAGCAACATGACCTGTTTTTAGACTCTTATCATGTATCAACATGACCTGTTTTTAGACTCGTATCATGTAGCAACATGACCTGCTGTTAGACTCTTATCATGTAGCAACATTACCTGCTGTTAGACTCTTATCATGTAGCAACATTACCTGCTGTTAGACTCTTACATTACAGCAACATGACCTACTGTTAGACTCTTATCATGTAGCAACATCACCTGCTGTTAGACTCTTATCATGTAGCAACATGACCTGCTGTTAGACTCTTATCATGCAGCAACATGACCTGCTGTTAGACTCTTATCATGTAGCAACATGACCTGCTGTTAGACTCTTATCATGTAGCAACATGACCTGCGGTTAGACTCTTATCATGTAGCAACATGACCTGCTGTTAGACTCTTATCATGTAGCATCATGACCTGCTGTTAGACTCTTATCATGCAGCAACATGACCTGCTGTTAGACTCTTATCATGCAGCAACATGACCTACTGTTAGACTCTTATCATGCAGCAACATGACCTGCTGTTAGACTCTTATCATGTAGCAACATGACCTGCTGTTAGACTCTTATCATGTAGCAACATGACCTACTGTTAGACTCTTATCATGCAGCAACATGACCTGCTGTTAGACTCTTATCATGTAGCAACATGACCTGCTGTTAGACTCTTATCATGCAGCAACATGACCTGCTGTTAGACTCTTATCATGTAGCAACATGGCCTGCTGTTAGACTCTTATCATGCAGCAACATGACCTGCTGTTAGACTCTTATCATGCAGCAACATGACCTACTGTTAGACTCTTATCATGCAGCAACATGACCTGCTGTTAGACTCTTATCATGTAGCAACATGACCTACTGTTAGACTCTTATCATGCAGCAACATGACCTGCTGTTAGACTCTTATCATGTAGCAACATGACCTGCTGTTAGACTCTTATCATGCAGCAACATGACCTGCTGTTAGACTCTTATCATGTAGCAACATGACCTGCTGTTAGACTCTTATCATGTAGCAACATGACCTGCTGTTAGACTCTTATCATGTAGCAACATGACCTGCTGTTAGACTCTTATCATGCAGCAACATGACCTGCTGTTAGACTCTTACATTACACCAACATGACCTGCTGTTAGACTCTTATCATGCAGCAACATGACCTACTGTTAGACTCTTATCATGTAGCAACATGACCTACTGTTAGACTCTTATCATGCAGCAACATGACCTGCTGTTAGACTCTTATCATGCAGCAACATGACCTGCTGTTAGACTCTAATCATGTAGCAACATGACCTGCTGTTAGACTCTTATCATGTAGCAACATGACCTGCTGTTAGACTCTTATCATGCAGCAAAATGACCTGCTGTTAGACTCTTATCATGTAGCAACATGACCTGTTTTTAGACTCTTATCATGTAGCAACATGACCTGCTGTTAGACTCTTATCATGTATCAACATGACCTCCTCACAACCAGTGCATATAGAGCAAGAAGTATAGGGAATAGGGTAGAAGTAGTGCTCTACATAGGGAATAGGGTGGGAGCAGTGCTCTACATAGGGAATAGGGTGGAAGTAGTGCTCTACATAGGGAATAGGGTGGAAGTAGTGCTCTACATAGGGAATAGGGTGGGAGCAGTGCTCTACATAGGGAATAGGGTGGAAGCAGTGCTCTACATAGGGAATAGGGTGGAAGTAGTGCTCTACATAGGGAATAGGGTGGAAGTAGTGCTCTACATAGGGAATAGGGTGGAAGTAGTGCTCTACTTGGGGAATAGGGTGGAAGTAGTGCTCTACATAGAGAATAGTGTGGAAGTAGTGTACTACATAGGGAATAGGGTGGAAGTAGTGCTCTACTTGGGGAATAGGGTGGAAGTAGTGCTCTACATAGAGAATAGGGTGGAAGTAGTGTACTACATAGGGAATAGGGAGGAAGCAGTGCTCTACATAGGGAATAGGGTGGAAGTAGTGCTCTACATAGGGAATAGGGTGGAAGTAGTGTTCTACATAGGGAATAGGCTGCCATTTGGGACATAGGCTGTGAATTCTGCAGGTAGTATTCACATTAGCATTTGAATCATTCAGCACTATGCAGAGAGGATAGCGTCCCCTCTCATCCCCTCATAGAATAGGAGCCAGAGAGAGAGAGAGAGAGAGACGGGGGAGAGAGAGAGAGAGAGACGGGGGAGAGAGAGGAGGAGAGAGAGGGAAAGAGAGGGGGGAGAGGGAGGAGAGAGAGGAGAGAGGAGGAGAGAGGAAGAGAGAGGAGAGAGAGAGAGAGAGAGAGAGAGAGAGAGAGAGAGAGAGAGAAGAGACGGGGGAGAGAGAGAGAGCGGAGGACAGAGGGGGGATAGTATCCCTGTTCTACAGAAGAAGAGGAAACATGAAAAGGTGGCACTCTAAAGTTAATGCTTTTGATTGAAAAATGTATCTTATTTTGTAATGCTGACAGAGTGGTCGTAAAGTAACAACGTGAGCCAACATAACCACCAACCCCCCCTTGTACAGCCACAAGACACTGTTATAAATATGTATGACTCTGTGTGGAACAGAGAACACACAGAACAGAGAACACACAGCTGAAAAAAACACAAACCACATAGAAAACCTTCAAGCAACCGCAGCCGTATCTGACACACACCCTACAGTCATATCCTAGTCTTTTACTGCTCAGACTCACCCGCTATTAATATCATATCCAAGTCATTTAGCCACAGGCACCGATATTCTCTCTCTCATTTTTTGTCAGAACAGTGAAGCTTTTCAATTTACATATTCCTCTCACCCACATGAACACATTTTAATGAGATATGTTCGGCTAGATTTCACGGTCACGAAATAAAGATGTTTGAATGCAGAAACGGCCGGCCGGCCAGCTCTTAAACGTCATCGTTGCCTGAAGCGAAAAAAGCGTTTTTACTTCGATATCTCTGATGATTCAGGACGAGTTGTTTCATTGGACCATGACACTATCTAGTTGGAAGTTTAAAGTAACCTCAGCGGGTAAATAGTAACTGTCTGGACATACAAGGTCTGTGAAGACAAGACAGACACGCACAGTGAAGCTGTGGTATGCAGCAAATCAAATGTTAATTAGGTCACGTGCTTCTGAAAACAACAGGTGTAGATTAACAGTGAAATACGTACTTCCCAACAACGCACAGAGAAACATAGAGAAATAATAACACAAAGAATACTGTAAATACACAATGATCAGGAGTTCTAAATATCCAATGAGCAGGAGATAGTTCTAAATACCCAATGATCAGGAGTTCTAAATACCCAATGAGCAGGAGATAGTTCTAAATACACAATGAGCAGGAGATAGTTCTAAATACACAATGAGCAGGAGTTATAAATACCCAATGATCAGGAGATAGTTTTAAATACCCAATGAGCAGGAGATCTAAATACCCAATGATCAGGAGATAGTTCTAAATACACAATGATCAGGAGTTCTAAATACCCAATGAGCAGGAGATAGTTCTAAATACACAATGATCAGGAGTTCTAAATACCCAATGAGCAGGAGATAGTTCTAAATACACAATGATCAAGAGTTCTAAATACACAATGATCAGGAGTTCTAAATACCCAATGATCAGGAGATAGTTCTAAATACCCAATGAGCAGGAGATAGTTCTAAATACCCAATGAGCAGGAGATAGTTTTAAATACCCAATGATCAGGAGACCTAAATACCCAATGAGAAGGAGATCACAATACCCCATAATGACATCACAATACACCATAATAACATAATAACATCGCAATACCCCACAATGACATCACAATACCCCATAATGACAACACAATACCCCATAATGACATCACAATACCCCATAATGACATCACAATACCCCAGAATGACATCACAATACCCAATAATGACATCACAATACCCCATAATGACATCGCAATACCCCATAATGACAACACAATACCCCATAATGACATCACAATACCCCACAATGACATCCCAATACCCCACAATGACATCACAATACCCCATAATGACATCGCAATACCCCACAATACCCCATAATGACAACACAATACCCCATAATGGCATCACAATACCCCATAATGACATCACAATACCCCATAATGACACCACAATACCCCACAATGACATCACAATACCCCATAATGACATCACAATACCCCATAATGACATCACAATACCCCATAATGACATTACAATACCCCATAATGACATCACAGTACCCCATAATGACATTACAATACCCCACAATGACATCACAATACCCATAATGACATCACAATACCCCATAATGACATCACAATACCCCCAAAAAGTGTTAAACAAATCAAAATCTATTTTAAACGTTGGATTTTTCAAAGTACCCACCCTTTGCCTTGATGACAGCTTTGCACACTCTGATAGTCTTATCGTCTATATGAGGTCAGAGCAAAAACCAAGCCATGAGGTCAAAAGGAATTGCCTGTTGAGTTCCAAAACAGGATTGTGTTGAGGCACAGATCTGGGGAAGGGTGCCAAAACATTTCTGAACCATTGAAGGTCCCCAAGAACACAGTGGCCTCCATCATTCTTAAATGAAAAAAAGTTTGGAATCGAATCACCATATCGGGGGAGAAGGGTCTTGGTCAGGGAGGTGACCAAGAACCTGATGGTCACTCTGACAGAGCTCCAGAGTTTCTCTGTGGAGATGGGAGAAGCTTCCAGAAGGACAACCATCCCTGCAGCACTCCACCAAATCAGGCCTTTATGGTAGAGTGGCCAGACAGAAGCCACTCCTCAGTAAAAGGCACATGGTAGATCTGATTGGGTCTGTAATATATATTGGTGCTAGTATGATAGATGTCTGATAGGACCTGTGAATGCCGGTCAGCCATGCTAATGATGAACGTGAGGTTCAGTATTCACTAAAGGACAAAGGCTACTCCATCTGAACAGTCTACTGTAGAAGTAGTGCTAATGATGAACGTGAGGTTCAGTATTCACTAAAGGACAAAGGCTACTCCATCTGAACAGTCTACTGTAGAAGTAGTGTGTACCTGGGAACCCTTCAGGACGGTCCGCGGCTTCAGATGCTCTGAGACCCTGATAAAGGCATTTGACAAATAAAACGTTGATTTTTGAAACAAGCTAAGGGTCTGTAATTGTCCTACCAAGGAGTTGCTGAATATCGTCTCATCTTCAGTCTGCTCCGCTGTTCATATACTTTGGTTTTAAAGCAAGGTAACAATATTCCCTGAGAATGAACCATCTCCTGCTGTTTCTCTCCTCCCTCTAGGTGCACAGTCCTCCTCATCGTCCCAGGTGTTCGTGGACTTCAGCTTCGTTCTGGAACCCCAGGACACGGTGACATTACGGGGCGGTGTTCTTCAGCTGGACTGCGAGGCTCAGTCAGACCAGGGTATTCCAGTTATCGTCTGGAAGAAGGACGGGGTGCTGCTCAGTGCCGTGGTGGATGAGAGGAGACAGCAGCTCCCTAACGGGTCTCTAGTGGTCCAGAATGTGGTTCATTCACGACACCACCGACCTGACGAGGGGCTCTACCAGTGTCTGGCCAGGCTGGATGGGGTGGGAGCCATCGTCAGCAGAACGGCTCAAGTGACTGTTTCTGGTAAGAGCACTTTACTGTTGTACTTGTCTTTCCTGTAGATTTAACACGTAATTTCCTCTTACAAGTACTGAGTTTGCAGATCAAATCAAAATCAAATCAAATGTATTTATATAGCCCTTCTTACATCAGCTGATATCTCAAAGTGCTGTACAGAAACCCAGCCTAAAACCCCAAACAGCAAGCAATGCAGGTGTAGAAACACGGTGGCTAGGAAAAACTCCCTGGAAAGGCCAGAACCTAGGAAGAAACCTAAAGAGGAACCAGGCTATGAGGGGTGGCACCACCTACTTTGACTTAGTATTTTTTGGGCCCCCATTGGGAGCATAGACTCTCCAACTCCTTTCATGATGTTCTGTACCAGGGTGTTACATTCTCCTTGGAAATGGGAGATTCCATAGTTAATATGAAGGTGTTGTGTTAGGGAATAGGGTGTTATCAGTTTTGTATTGGTCTTATTTCACTATTATTTCTTATTATAATAATTATTATTATTTATTATTAATTACTATTATAATTATTATTATTTATTATTATTATTATTTATTATTATAATTCGTATTATTTATCATTTACATTTTTTTACATTTAAGTCATTTAGCAGACGCTCTTATCCAGAGCGACTTACAAATTTATTGTTCATTATTTATTTATTAATATGATTATGTATTATGATGTATTATTATTATGTATTAATATTATTATTATTATGTATTAATATTATTATTATTATTAATATGATTATTATTATTATGTATTAATATTATTATGTATTATTATTATTATTATTATTATTATGTATTATTATTATGAATTTATTATTATTTATTATTATTATTATTATTATTATGTATTATTATTATGAATTTATTATTATTTATTATTATTATTATTATTATGTATTATTATTATTATTATTATTATTATTATTATTATTATTATTATATTATTATTATATTATTATTATTATTATTATTATTATTATTATTATTATATTATTATTATTATTATTATATTATTATTATATTATTATTATTATATTATTATTATTATATTATTATTATATTATTATTATTATATTATTATTATTATTATTATTATTATTATTATTATTATTATTATTATATTATTATTATTATTATTATTATTATTATATTATTATTATTATATTATTATTATATTATTATTATTATATTATTATTATATTATTATTATTATATTATTATTATTATATTATTATTATATTATTATTATTATATTATTGTTATTGTTATTATTATTATATTATTATTATATTATTATTATTATTATTATATTATTATTATATTATTATTATTATATTATTATTATTGTTATTATTATTATTATTATTATATTATTGTTATTATTATTATTATTATTATTATTATATTATTGTTATTGTTATTATTATTATTATTATTATTTATTGTTTATTATTTATTATTATTATTATTATTATTATTATTATTTATTGTTTATTATTTATTATTAATTATGATTTATTATTAATACCTCTACGTTTCACCTCCGTTTGCTTTAGTGCGTGATCCAAACTCAGGGCTCCTTCTTGTCTCACCTTTATTGAACTAGCGGCAAGTCAGTTAAGAACAAATTATTATTTACAATGGCTGCCTAGCCCCCTGGCCAAACCCTAACCCGGATGACCCTGGGACAATTGTACGCCTCTCTAAGGGACTCCCAACTATGGCCGGTTGTGAAACAGCATGGAATCGAACCAAGGTCTGTAGTAAGCGCCTCTTCCACTGAGATGCAGTGCCTTAGACCGCTGCACCAGATGAAACAGTACATTTCTATACGTTTACAATTACGATCGTCTGAGTTAAATGTCCGCTTGATATTATTGTGATCGTACATGGCTTTAGTGTTTCTTATTTGGAGTTAATAACGATGCAAGGTCAACGACCTGGAAGCGATTCTGCTTGCCAAAGCAGTAAACATTTAAGGAAACACTTCTTTTTTTCTAGAAACTAGGGAGAATTGTAACGGTACCATTTCCCCCGAACCCAATGCCCAGAATGCCATTGCTTCTCAGAGGTATAAACATTTGAGCCAACAAGGTATACAAAAAAAACATCTGTCGATGTGACCTTGAGCAAAAGCTGACTTAAACCATAATTGCTACAGGGTCGCCATATATAATGACCGTAATCTCAGAGGGTGTCTCAGGGAGAGTTGGGATATGATTTCCAATTAACACACATTTACATTACATTTAAGTCATTTAGCAGACGCTCTTATCCAGAGCGACTTACAAATTGGTGCATTCACCTCCATCCAGTGGAACAGCCACTTTACAATAGTGCATCTAAATCTTTTAAGGGGGTGAGAAGGATTACTTTATCCTATCCTAGGTATTCCTTAAAGAGGTGGGGTTTCAGGTGTCTTCGGAAGGTGGTGATTGACTCCGCTGTCCTGGCGTCGTGAGGGAGTTTGTTCCACCATTGGGGGGCCAGAGCAGCGAACAGTTTTGACTGGGCTGAGCGGGAACTGTACTTCCTCAGTGGTAGGGAGGCGAGCAGGCCAGAGGTGGATGAACGCAGTGCCCTTGTTTGGGTGTAGGGCCTGATCAGAGCCTGGAGGTACTGAGGTGCCGTTCCCCTCACAGCTCCGTAGGCAAGCACCATGGTCTTGTAGCGGATGCGAGCTTCAACTGGAAGCCAGTGGAGAGAGCGGAGGAGCGGAGTGACGTGAGAGAACTTGGGAAGGTTGAACACCAGACGGGCTGCGGCGTTCTGGATGAGTTGTAGGGGTTTAATGGCACAGGCAGGGAGCCCAGCCAGAGGCAGATGCTTGGAATTTAGAGTGGTAGAAAGTGGCTTTAGCAGCAGAGACAGAGGAGGAAAATGTAGAGAGGATGGAGTGAAAGGATGCCAGGTCCGCAGGGAGGCGAGTTTTCCTCCATTTCCGCTCGGCTGCCCGGAGCCCTGTCCCTGTCCCTGTTCGTGTATTCGTGTTCACACGAATATTAATACACACTTGAACATGTGTCGAATAGGACAAACACCCAACAAATTATTATAATTATTATAATTATTATTATTGTTATTATTATTTAGCAAACACATATGCACTTTGAGAAAGGACAGGAAATATGTATTTTAATTATTATTTGTATAATAATTATTAACATTATTATTGTTATTACTGTTATTATTATAATTATAGTTATAGTTATTACTGTTATTATTATAATTATAGTTATAGTTATTACTGTTATTATTATAATTATAATTATTGTTATTACTGTTATTATTATAATTATAATTATAGTTATTACTGTTATTATTATAATTATAATTATTGTTATTACTGTTATTATTATAATTATAATTATTGTTATTACTGTTATTATTATAATTATAATTATAATTATTATTATTACTGTTATTATTATAATTATAATTATTATAATTATAATTATAATTATTGTTATTACTGTTATTATTATAATTATAATTATAGTTATTATTATAATTATTGTTATTATTTATAATTATAATTATAATTATAGTTATTACTGTTATTATTATAATTATAATTATAGTTATTACTGTTATTATTATAATTATAATTATTGTTATTATACTGTTATTAAATTATAATTATTAGTTATTATTATAATTATAATTATTGTTATTACTGTTATTATTATAATTATAATTATTGTTATTACTGTTATTATTATAATTATAATTATTGTTATTATTATTATTATAATTATAATTATTGTTATTAGTTATTATAATTATAATTATTGTTATTATTTATTATATTATAATTATTGTTATTACTATTATTATAATTATAATTATTATTATTTATTATTATAATTATAATTATAGTTATTACTGTTATTATTATAATTATAATTATAGTTATTACTGTTATTATTATAATTATAATTATAGTTATTACTGTTATTATTATAATTATTGTTATTACTGTTATAATTATAATTATAGTTATTACTGTTATTATTATAATTATAATTATAGTTATTACTGTTATTATTATAATTATAATTATTGTTATTACTGTTATTATTATAATTATAATTATTGTTATTACTGTTATTATTATAATTATAATTATTGTTATTACTGTTATTATTATAATTATAATTATTATAATTATTGTTATTACTGTTATAATTATAATTATAGTTATTACTGTTATTATTATAATTATAATTATAGTTATTACTGTTATTATTATAATTATAATTATTGTTATTACTGTTATTATTATAATTATAATTATAGTTATTACTGTTATTATTATAATTATAATTATAGTTATTACTGTTATTATTATAATTATAATTATTGTTATTACTGTTATTATTATTATTATAATTATTGTTATTACTGTTATTATTATTATTATTATTGTTGTTGTTATTAAAATTATAATTATGTGTGTTATTATAATTATTGTTATTATAATTGTTTTTGTTACTAGTTTTATTCTTATTATAATACGTTTTATTACTTCAATTGTTATTGTTATTATTATTTTAATTCGTATTATTATACTTATAATTGTAATTTTTTTCTTTTTTTCTTCCTTTCTAACTGTATTGTTGGTTAAGGGCTCGTAAGTTAGCATTTCACGCTAAAGTCTACACTTGTTGTATTTGGCCCATGTGACAAATAACATTTGATTTGATTGTATTTGATTTGAATACCATTCATTCATTCACTGACTGAATGCAGTGAGAAGGACTCAGTGAGCGACTGCCGACCAACTGAGCAGCGTTGAGCTGCAGTGAGACCATCAATAGGCTAAGGGGGAGCTAGATTATACACTGATACCCACGCAGGCTACGCCGATACACACACCCACACAGGCACACACACACGACACACACACACGTTATCCAGGCACAGATGAGGTGACGGTAGGTCTCTTCCTCCACTCCTCTCCTCTCCTCTCCTCTCCGCCTCCTCCTCTCCCCCTCCTCATCTCCTCCTCATCCTCCTCTCCTCCTCCTCCTCCTCTCCTCCTCCTCCCCCTCCTACTCATCTCCTCCTCCTCCTAAACCCCTCCTCATCTCCTCCTCCTCCTCCTCTCCTCCTCCCCCTAATGATCTCCTCCTCCTCCTCATCTCCTCCTCCTCTCCTCCTCCAAGGCGGGGGACATGGTTATCATGAAACAGAGAGAAGAGTTCTTGACCTGAGGTAGCAGGAGGCTGTTTGGAGGCGCTGGGCCAAGGCTAAGCTGCTTAGTTAAGAGTCTAATGATGAGCAGTGGAGGGCAGCAGGAGAGAGCAGCAGGAGAGAGCTCTGTTTAGTCTAAGAATCATCACTAAGGAGAGGCTTTATGTTTAATCTGTTTAGTCTAAGAATCATCACTAAGGAGAGGCTTTAAGGAGATGATAAGTGGAGCATGATGGTTCTATCGCTACTATTGTTTACTGTGTAATAGGTAAGAGGTCAGAGAGCCTCCAACAACCTGTATTATGGGTCAGAGGTCAGAGGTCAGAGAGCCTCCACCAACCTGTATCAGAGGTCAGAGAGCCTCCAACAACCTGTATTATAGGTCAGAGGTCAGAGAGCCTCCAACAACCTGTATTATAGGTCAGAGGTCAGAGAGCCTCCACCAACCTGTATCAGAGGTCAGAGAGCCTCCAACAACCTGTATTATAGGTCAGAGGTCAGAGAGCCTCCAACAACCTGTATTATAGGTCAGAGGTCAGAGAGCCTCCAACAACCTGTATTATAGGTCAGAGGTCAGAGAGCCTCCGCCAGTTAATCAGATGTGTCCAGCCTTTGTGTTGTTGTCTTGTATGGTGCATACAGACAGATTTAATGTCTGACTATCAAAGGCATGTCACTGTAGGTCCCCTTGTGCTTCTATAATGTGTTGTTACTGGTCAGGTCTGCTAACGGACACCTGAGAACACAGTTACAGCAGGGTTGAGGATTCTGTCCCGTGTGCTTAACTCCTCTCCTGCTAGGAGTACAGTCACACATGACATAGCCTCCTAAACAACACTCTGCTGTTTCAGTTCATTTCCTCTCATCCCATTTCCATTTATCCAACATATTAGGGCTGAACAGTGTGCTGTTGGAACAAGCTGTAAAAAACCCTGCTGTTGTAGAACCATTAGAACCATAAGGAGATATAAGTCAGAATTGCATTCTGCAAACTCTGCAGGATGCTAACATCTAGCTGGCGGGTCACACAATAGTCTCCTCCTCCCTAGCTGTGTTAGCTCCTCCTCCTAAACCTCCTCCTCCTCAACCTCCTCGATTCCCTCCTGCTCTACGTCCTCCTCCTCCTCTACCTCCTCTACAAACCTTCTCCTCTACTACCTCCTCCTATACCTCCTCTTCTACCCCCTCATCTACCTGCTCTACTACCTCCTCCTCTACCTCCTCCTCTACCTCCTCCTCTACTACCTCCTCCTATACCTCCTCTTCTACCTCCTCTTCTACCTCCTCCTCTACTACCTCCTCTTCTACCTCCTCTTCTACCTCCTCCTCTACTACCTCCTCCTCTAGCTCCTCATCTACCTCCTCCTCTACTACCTCCTCCTCTTGTACCTCCTCCACTACCTCCTCTACTACCTCCTCCTCTACCACCTCCTCTACTACCTCCTCCTCTACTACCTCCTCATCTACTACCTCCTCATCTACTACCTCCTCATCTACTACCTCCTCCTCTACTACCTCCCCCTCTACTACCTCCTCCTCTACTACCTCCCCTCTACTACCTCCCCTCTACCACCTCCTCTACTACCTCCTCCTCTACTACCTCCTCTACTACCTCCTCCTCTACTACCTCCTCTACCTCCTCTACTACCTCCTCCTCTACTACCTCCTCCTCTACTACCTCCCCTCTACTACCTCCTCCTCTACTACCTCCTCTTGTACCTCCTCCTCTACTACCTCCTCTACCTCCTCCTCTACTACCTCCTCCTCTACCTCCTACCTCCTCCTCTACTACCTCCCCCTCTACTTCCTCCTCCTCCTCCTCTACCTCCTCTACTTCCTCCTCCTCTACCTCCTCTTCTACTACCTCCTCCTCAACTTCCTCTACCTCCTCCTCCTCTACTACCTCCTCCTCTACTACCTCCTCTACCTCCTCCTCCTCTACTACCTCCTCCACCTCCTACTCCTCTACTACCTCCTCCACCTCCTACTCCTCTACTACCTCCTCCTCTACTACCTCCTCCTCTACTACCTCCTACTCCTCTACTACCTCCTTCTCTACTACATCCTCCTCTACTACATCCTCCTCTACTACCTCCTCCTCTAATACCCCCTACTCCTCTACTACCTCCTCTACCTCCTCCTCCTCTACTACCTCCCTCTACCTCCTCTACTACCTCCTCCTCTACCTCCTCGTCCTCTACTACCTCCTGTACCACCTCATCCTCCCCTTCCTCCTCCTCTACTACCTCCTCCTCTACTACCACCTCCTCTTCTACTACCTCTTCCTCTACTACCTCCTCCTCCACCTCCTCCTCTACCTCCTCCTCTACTACCTCCTCCTCCTCCTCCTCTACTACCTCCTCCTCTACCTCCTCTACCTCCTCCTCCTCTACTACCTCCTCCTCTACCTCCTCTACCTCCTCTACCTGCTTCTCTACTACCTCCTCTACTACCTCCTCTACCTGCTTCTCTACTACCTCCTCTACTACATCCTCCTCCTCTACATCTTCATCTACATCCTCCTCCTCTACCTCGTCCTCTTCCTCTTCTACATCCTCCTTCTCTACCTCCTCCTCTTCCTCCTCTACCTCATCCTCTTCTACATCCTCCGCCTCCTCCACAGCTGTTTGGATAAACTGACAGGTTTTCAATGTAACTCTGTATAACGGACTCTGTCGAGCCAGACAGACACACAGGCGCACAGACAAGGAGAACTTTGAGACTGACCCACAGAGAGCACAGACAAGGAGAACTTTGAGACTGACCCACAGAGAGCACAGACAAGGAGAACTTTGAGACTGACCCACAGAGAGCACAGACAAGGAGAACTTTGAGACTGACCCACAGAGGGCACAGACAAGGAGAACTTTGAGACTGACCCACAGAGAGCACAGACAAGGAGAACTTTGAGACTGACCCACAGAGAGCACAGACAAGGAGAACTTTGAGACTGACCCACAGAGAGCACAGACAAGGAGAATTTTGAGACTGAACACAGAGAGCACTCCATTGGGTCAGACCAGACAGACCAGTCCTAGAGATAAGTAGCTCTTGACCCAGTCAGCCCAAATACATGGTTAGACTGCACTCATCCTTACCAGAGACAGTTTGGCTTTATGCAGTGAAATAGGTACCCCATGATAAAACCCATCCATGACGCACAATTTAATACAGGATGTCTTCTGACAGTTGAGAGATATCTTTAAATGACATTTCATTTTCTTTACCGTTAGGACATATTGCTCTCCTGTTGTAACCATAGAAACCGCCACTAGCCCGTGCAGGCTAACGACGGAGCATCAACTGAAAAGTGACATCGGTGTCTTTAAAAGCGATGCCAGTTGGCAGCTGTCGTCAGCCATGTTGTTAAAGGGGATGATTCGGAGCGTGGCGTTCTCCAGCCAAACGGAGCCCTTATAGGTTCGTGGTGGAAGTGCCAGTCAGACTAACAGCTGTCATGGAGTACGGCATCATGACCATGCACTCTTTCATCCAATATGGTGCAGACAAGGATCGCTGTCTAGAATCCATAGTCTGCTGTCCGTTTGTCTTTCTGCAATAAGCATTTTATTTGTTCAATATGGTGTCTGTCTGTGTGATTGTCTGTCTGATTGTCTGTCTGTCTGTCTGTGTGATTGTCTGTCTGTGTGATTGTCTGCCGTCCGTCCGGGATGTGACAAATGTAAATGTTTCCTAACGTAAAAAAAAATGTTTTTTCCTTGTTTAAACGATAAGAAAAACAAATCCTAAAATGAAGTGAATTCCCAATAATGATATGGTCCTACGGACCTAACCATAACCATAACATAACCATAACCATAACCTAACCATAACCTAACCCTAACCATAACCTAACCATAACCTAACCCTAACCCTAACCTAACCCTAACCTAACCATAACCTAACCCAACCATAACCTAACCTAACCCTAACCTAACCCTAACCTAACCCTAACCTAACCCTAACCCTAACCATAAACCTAACCCTAACCTAACCCTAACCTAACCCTAACCATAACCTAACCATAACCTAACCCTAACCTAACCATAACCTAACCTAACCATAACCCTAACCCTAACCCTAACCTAACCCTAACCTAACCATAACCATAACCTAACCATAACCTAACCCTAACCATAACCTAACCCTAACCATAACCTAACCCTAACCATAACCTAACCATAACCTAACCATAACCTAACCATAACCTAACCCTAACCCTAACCCTAACCATAACCCTAACCTAACCATAACCTAACCCTAACCCTAACCTAACCATAACCATAACCCTAACCTAACCATAACCTAACCCTAACCATAACCTAACCCTAACATTTACATTTTACATTTAAGTCATTTAGCAGACGCTCTTATCCAGAGCGACTTACAAATTGGTGCTTTCACCTACCTAACCCTAACCTAACCCTAACCCTAACCATAACCTAACCCTAACCTAACCATAACCCTAACCTAACCATAACCATAACCCTAACCTAACCATAACCATAACCTAACCCTAACCTAACCCTAACCCTAACCTAACCATAACCATAACCTAACCCTAACCTAACCCTAACCTAACCCTAACCCCCTAACCCTAACCATAACCTAACCATAACCTAACCCTAACCATAACAAGGCAGTTCGATCATCTATCACAGTCATGGCTATCAGACAGAGATTACCTTACTGCTGCCCCCCCCACCATGGTGCTTAATGCCGTTTTCAGGTTCTCTGCTGAGTTCCTCCATGTTCTCAGTGATCACTACATGGGAATTCATGTCCCGCTTCTCAGCTCGTTGCAGTGATGTACGGACGGCGTAGACGTCCAACGATCTGTTGTCTAAACGCCACGTTATGGCGTGTTTGAGAGCCCGTTGTCTAAACGCCACGTTATGGCGTGTTTGAGAGCCCGTTGTCTAACGTCACGTTATGGCGTGTTTGAGAGCCCGTTGTCTAAACGCCACGTTATGGCGTGTTTGAGAGCCCGTTGTCTAACGTCACGTTATGGTGTGTTTGAGAGCCCGTTGTCTAACGCCACGTTATGGCGTGTTTGAGAGCTCGCGCTTTCTACGTACAGAGCAATGACAAGTTTCTCCCTCCGGGCCCGTTTTTCAACACGGCGTCTTGTAGTCTGGTTCTAGATATGCCATTGTTACGCACGCCTCTATGAAGAGGGAACGCAACACCCTGCTACAACTAAACTCTCCGTGAAGTGAAAGAGGTACTGGGACTGTAGGTGCGAGTAAGAATGACAACAGGCAGAATGTGGTACCGTTTACAAGGACTTTATTCCTTTACACGGTAATATGGGGAAAAGGGGCTGGACGGAACCAAAGCAAAGAAAGTAAATCTCAAAGTCCCCCCCTCTCCCATCTTACCTGCCTAACCACTTTTACCTAATTTAGCACCACCTGGTGCCCTAACCAAAATACAGGGGGTGGTCCGCCCAGGTCTTACCTAGTGTGTCTAGACAGCGAATATGCTACGGGTATATGTATGCCCGCGGGCCTCTTGCCTAAGCACTCCCTAGGTGCCTTCCCCTTCCCCCCTGGGAACAAATGAAACAGAATATTAAACAATTTCACAAACAAACTAAGAAACAAAGGACATCAAATAAGCTCTGAGCAACAAACTCACAAAACATACCAACTCTCAGCAATGAACTCCCAGCAAAATCAACCTCTATCAAAATCTCTCTGCAATGACTTCCCAGAAAATCTCTCTCTCCTGAACAGAACACTGGCTTTTATATAGCTTCAGAATGAATGTGTAACTGGAGACAGCTGCGTCTTGACGAGGGGGCGGGTTCAGCTCTCCAATTAGCCATGGAGTCGACCAATCAGCTGCTTGAGGGATTTCAGGAAGCCATTTCCTGAAATAAACACATGCACAAACACAAACTACAACACATAAACTGGGGAACGTAACAGCCATGAGGGTATTGAAGCTGTGATTTCTGCGATCAGAGTGGGGATTTCTGCGATCAGAGGGGGATTTCTGTGATCAGAGTGGGGATTTCTGTGATCAGAGTGGGGATTTCTGTGATCAGAGGGGGATTTCTGTGATCAGAGTGGGGATTTCTGCAGATCAGAGTGGGGATTTCTGGGGATTTCTGATCAGAGTGGGGATTTCTGTGATCAGAGTGGGGATTTCTGTGATCAGAGTGGGGATTTCTGTGATCAGAGGGGGGATTTCTGCGATCAGAGTGGGGATTTCTGCGATCAGAGTGGGGGGGATTTCTGCGATCAGAGTGGGGATTTCTGCGATCAGAGTGGGGATTTCTGCGATCAGAGTGGGGATTTCATCAGAGTGGGGATTTCTGTGATCAGAGTGGGGGATTTCTGTGATCAGAGTGGGGATTTCTGTGATCAGAGTGGGGATTTCTGCGATCAGAGTGGGGATTTCTGCGATCAGAGTGGGGATTTCTGTGATCAGAGTGGGGATTTCTGTGATCAGAGTGGGGATTTCTGTGATCAGAGTGGGGATTTCTGTGATCAGAGTGGGGATTTCTGTGATCAGAGTGGGGATTTCTGCGATCAGAGGGGGGATTTCTGCGATCAGAGTGGGGATTTCTGCGATCAGAGTGGGGATTTCTGCGATCAGAGTGGGGATTTCTGCGATCAGAGTGGGGATTTCTGCGATCAGAGTGGGGATTTCTGACTCCCTGTCAGTTGGTAAAGCACCTGTACTGCCAACTGTAGATCAATTCCACCCAGTTGGTGTCTCACCACCTTGTCATTGACACGCAGAAAAAAACTTACATTTGTTTTTATTGTGAAGTAAACCAGACAGGTGCAGTGAAATGTGTTGTTTTACAGGGTCATATATATATATCTATAGTGTGTGTATATAGTGTGGGTATATATATATATATAGGCTAGGCTACCTGCCGCCCCTCTAACAGCTAGGCTACCTGCCGCCCCTCTAACAGCTAGGCTACCTGCCGCCCCTCTAACAGCTAGGCTACCTGCCGCCCCTCTAACAGCTAGGATACCTGCCGCCCCTCTAACAGCTAGGCTACCTGCCGCCCCTCTAACAGCTGGCCGGCTACCTGCCGCCCCTCTAACAGCTAGGCTACCTGCCGCCCCTCTAACAGCTAGGCTACCTGCCGCCCCTCTAACAGCCCTGCCGCCCCTCTAACAGCTAGGCTACCTGCCGCCCCTCTAACAGCTAGGCTACCTGCCGCCCCTCTAACAGCTAGGCTACCTGCCGCCCCTCTAACAGCTAGGCTACCTGCCGCCCCTCTAACAGCTAGGATACCTGCCGCCCCTCTAACAGCTAGGCTACCTGCCGCCCCTCTAACAGCTAGGCTACCTGCCGCCCCTCTAACAGCTAGGCTACCTGCCGCCCCTCTAACAGCTAGGCTACCTGCCGCCCCTCTAACAGCTAGGCTACCTGCCGCCCCTCTAACAGCTAGGCTACCTGCCGCCCTCTAACAGCTAGGCTACCTGCCGCCCCTCTAACAGCTAGGCTACCTGCCGCCCCTCTAACAGCTAGGCTACCTGCCGCCCCTCTAACAGCTAGGATACCTCTCTAACAGCTAGGCTACCTGCCGCCCCTCTAACAGCTAGGCTACCTGCCGCCCCTCTAACAGCTAGGCTACCTGCCGCCCCTCTAACAGCTAGGCTACCTGTCGCCCCTCTAACAGCTAGGATACCTGCCGCCCCTCTAACAGCTAGGCTACCTGCCGCCCCTCTAACAGCTAGGCTACCTGCCGCCCCTCTAACAGCTAGGCTACCTGCCGCCCTCTAACAGCTAGGCTACCTGCCGCCCCTCTAACAGCTAGGCTACCTGCCGCCCCTCTAACAGCTAGGCTACCTGCCGCCCCTCTAACAGCTAGGCTACCTGCCGCCCCTCTAACAGCTAGGCTACCTGCCGCCCCTCTAACAGCTGGGCTACCTGCCGCCCCTCTAACAGCTAGGCTACCTGCCGCCCCTCTAACAGCTAGGCTACCTGCCGCCCTCTAACAGCTAGGCTACCTGCCGCCCCTCTAACAGCTAGGCTACCTGCCGCCCCTCTAACAGCTAGGCTACCTGCCGCCCCTCTAACAGCTAGGCTACCTGCCGCCCCTCTAACAGCTAGGCTACCTGCCGCCCCTCTAACAGCTAGGCTACCTGCCGCCCCTCTAACAGCTAGGCTACCTGCCGCCCCTCTAACAGCTAGGCTACCTGCCGCCCCTCTAACAGCTAGGCTACCTGCCGCCCCTCTAACAGCTAGGCTACCTGCCGCCCCTCTAACAGCTAGGCTACCTGCAGCCCCTCTAACAGCTAGGCTACCTGCCGCCCCTCTAACAGCTAGGCTACCTGCCGCCCCTCAGCTAGGCTACCTGCCGCCCCTCTACAGCTAGGCTACCTGCCGCCCCTCTAACAGCTAGGCTACCTGCCGCCCCTCTAACAGCTAGGCTACCTGCCGCCCCTCTAACAGCTAGGCTACCTGCCGCCCCTCTAACAGCTAGGCTACCTGCCGCCCCTCTAACAGCTGGCTACCTGCCGCCCCTCTAACAGCTAGGCTACCTGCCCCCCTCTAACAGCTAGGCTACCTGCCGCCCTCTAACAGCTGGGCTACCTGCCGCCCCTCTAACAGCTAGGCTACCTGCCGCCCTCTAACAGCTAGGCTACCTGCCGCCCCTCTAACAACTAGGCTACCTGCCGCCCCTCTAACAGGGCTACCTGCCGCCCCTCTAACAGCTAGGCTACCTGCCGCCCTCTAACAGCTAGGCTACCTGCCGCCCCTCTAACAGCTAGGCTACCTGCCGCCCTCTAACAGCTAGGCTACCTGCCGCCCTCTAACAGCTAGGCTACCTGCCGCCCTCTAACAGCTAGGCTACCTGCCGCCCCTCTAACAGCTAGGCTACCTGCCGCCCCTCTAACAGCTAGGCTACCTGCCGCCCCTCTAACAGCTAGGCTACCTGCCGCCCCTCTAACAGCTACCTGGGCTACCTGCCGCCCCTCTAACAGCTGCTACCCGCCCTCTAACAGCTAGGCTACCTGCCGCCCCTCTAACAGCTAGGCTACCTGCCGCCCCTCTAACAGCTAGGCTACCTGCCGCCCCTCTAACAGCTAGGCTACCTGCCGCCCCTCTAACAGCTAGGCTACCTGCCGCCCCTCTAACAGCTAGGCTACCTGCCGCCCCTCTAACAGCTAGGCTACCTGCCGCCCCTCTAACAGCTAGGCTACCTGCCGCCCCTAACAGCTAGGCTACGCCCCCCTCTAACAGCTAGGCTACCTGCCGCCCCTCTAACAGCTAGGCTACCTGCCGCCCCTCTAACAGCTAGGCTACCTGCCGCCCCTCTAACAGCTAGGCTACCTGCCGCCCCTCTAACAGCTAGGCTACCTGCCGCCCCTCTAACAGCTAGGCTACCTGCCGCCCCTCTAACAGCTAGGCTACCTGCCGCCCTTCTAGCAGCTAGGCTACCTGCCGCCCCTCTAACAGCTAGGCTACCTGCCGCCCTCTAACAGCTAGGCTACCTGCCGCCCCTCTAACAGCTAGGCTACCTGCCGCCCTCTAACAGCTAGGCTACCTGCCGCCCCTCTAACAGCTAGGCTACCTGCCGCCCCTCTACAGCTAGGCTACCTGCCGCCCCTCTAACAGCTAGGCTACCTGCCGCCCTCTAACAGCTAGGCTACCTGCCGCCCCTCTAACAGCTAGGCTACCTGCCGCCCCTCTAACAGCTAGGCTACCTGCAGCCCCTCTAACAGCTAGGCTACCTGCCGCCCCTCTAACAGCTAGGCTACCTGCCGCCCCTCTAACAGCTAGGCTACCTGCCGCCCCTCTAACTAGCAGCTAGGCTACCTGCCGCCCCTCTAACAGCTGGGCTACCTGCCGCCCCTCTAACAGCTAGGCTAACTGCCGCCCCTCTAACAGCTAGGCAACCTGCCGCCCTCTAGCAGCTAGGCTACCTGCCGCCCCTCTTGCAGCTAGGCTACCTGCCGCCCCCTCTAACAGCTAGGATACCTGCCGCCCCTCTAACATCTAGGCTACCTGCCGCCCCTCTAACAGCTAGGCTACCTGCCGCCCCTCTAACAGCTAGGCTACCTGCCGCCTCTGTAACAGCTAGGCTACCTGCCGCCCCTCTAACAGCTAGGCTACCTGCCGCCCCTCTAACAGCTAGGCTACCTGCCGCCCCTCTAACAGCTAGGCTACCTGCCTCCCCTCTAACAGCTAGGCTACCTGCAGCCCCTCTAACAGCTAGGCTACCTGCCGCCCCTCTAACAGCTAGGCTACCTGCCGCCCCTCTAACAGCTAGGCTACCTGCCGCCCCTCTAACAGCTAGGCTACCTGCCGCCCCTCTAACAGCTAGGCTACCTGCCGCCCCTCTAACAGCTAGGCTACCTGCCGCCCCTCTAACAGCTAGGCTAACTGCCGCCCCTCTAACAGCTAGGCAACCTGCCGCCCCTCTAGCAGCTAGGCTACCTGCCGCCCCTCTTGCAGCTAGGCTACCTGCCGCCCCTCTAACAGCTAGGATACCTGCCGCCCCTCTAACATCTAGGCTACCTGCCGCCCCTCTAACAGCTAGGCTACCTGCCGCCCCTCTAACAGCTAGGCTACCTGCCGCCTCTGTAACAGCTAGGCTACCTGCCGCCCCTCTAACAGCTAGGCTACCTGCCGCCCCTCTAACAGCTAGGCTACCTGCCGCCCCTCTAACAGCTAGGCTACCTGCCGCCCCTCTAACAGCTAGGCTACCTGCCGCCCCTCTAACAGCTAGGCTACCTGCCGCCCCTCTAACAGCTAGGCTACCTGCCGCCCCTCTAACAGCTAGGCTACCTGCCACCCCTCTAACAGCTAGGCTACCTGCCGCCCCTCTAACAGCTAGGCTACCTGCCGCCCCTCTAACAGCTAGGCTACCTGCCGCCCCTCTAACAGCTAGGCTACCTGCCGCCCCTCTAACAGCTAGGCTACCTGCCGCTTCTCTATTGTAGTACGCTGCTACATCCTACTTGCAGAATGGATTTATTTAGAAATGTTATTTTGAATCTAGAATCTCAGTTTCTAGAATCTAGAATCTCAGTTTCTAGAATCTCAGTGTGTAGAATCAAGAATCTCAGTGTCTTGAATCTAGAATGTCAGTGTGTAGAATCAAGAATCTCAGTGTCTTGAATCTAGAATCTCAGTTTCTAGAATCTAGAATCTCAGTGTGTAGAATCAAGAATCTCAGTGTCTTGAATCTAGAATCTCAGTGTGTATAATTAAGAATCCCAGTGCCTTGAATGTCCTTTATAACAATGGTATAGATGCAGCACAAGATAACAACAGCATTTCTCAGTGTAGACATTCACAATGGTCCCAACCCTTCTCAGTGTGTCAAACCTTCTTCTTAGAGCCTAAGCTGTGTGTATGGATGTTAAGGGGACATCCTAATGGTGTGCTGCTCCCCTCACTGCAGTTTCCAGCCATGCCAGGAATACATTCATTCTACTGTCAGTGGCCCTGTGATAAGTTAGCAGACAGCACGGGTGGCATGTCCACAGGAGGGAGGGCAAGTCAAGAGACAGACAGACAGACAGACAGACAGACAGACAGACAGACAGACAGACAGACAGACAGACATACAGACAGGCAGGCAGGCAGGCAGGCAGGCAGGCAGGCAGGCAGGCAGGCAGACAGACAGACAGACAGACAGACAGACAGACAGACAGACAGACAGACAGACAGTATGAATGATTCGGGAGACAGACAGACAGACAGTATGAATGATTCGGGAGACAGGAATGCTTAAGAGTTTTTTTTATTATACCCAAATTGTGGCGTGGGGACGAACACCAAACAAACACAGGGTTGAAATCCAAACAAAAGAGCGAGGAGTACCTCGAATTAATAACACAAGCGCACAGTGATTAACACATGGGACGAGACCTGTAATCATCTGCGCAATCCACAAGGGCACGAAAGCCAAAACAACACAGGTACTCATACGAACCAATGGACATTGTAACAATAATGGACAGGACAACGGTAAACCAAGGACACATTTATACATTACTAATCACTGGGAATAGGGGCCAAGTGTGAGTAATGAATGTTCCGGAAGGATCCGTGACACGGACAAAGCACAAGAGATCCAAGTCTCTGTTGATATACCCTCGGGAATTAGTTGTGAAAGACACTAAAAAGGCCATAGTAAATATTGAATTATGTTTGCAGAGTACAAAGACTTTTTATACTGTTGCATATTTCAAATCTGTCTAAATTCAAGTGTTTAATGACTATGCAAGGATCTGGGTGTAGCTGGTGCAGAGGAGAGTAACAAAAGGATTTTTACTATACATTACATGAAAAATGACATGAAAAAATACACCAAGCCCACAAACATCGGACCGATACAATAAACAAACACGCACAAAAACCACGGGGGCGTTGAAGATGTCGTTCCCATAGCAACGATTAAAACATTCCCAAACCAGAAACCGTGGATTGATGGCAGCATTCGCGTGAAACTGAAAGCGTGAACCACTGCTTTTAATCAGGGCAAGGTGAAACCTTGACCGAATACAAACAGTGTAACTATTCCCTCCGCAAGGCAATCAAACAAGCTAAGCGTCAGTATAGAGACAAAGTAGAATCTCAATTCAATTCAACGGCTCAGACACAAGAGGTATGTGGCAGGGTCTACAGTCAATCACGGATTACAAAAAGGAAACCAGCACCATCACGGACCAGGATGTCTTGCTCCCAGGCAGACTATGTAACTTTTTTGCCCGCTTTGAGGACAATACAGTGCCACTGACACTGCCTGCAACTAAAACATGCGGTCTCTACTTCACTGCAGCCGAAGTGAGTAAGACATTTAAACGTGTTAACCCTCGCAAGGCTGCAGGCCCAGACGGCATCCCCAGCCGCGCCCTCAGAGCATGCGCAGACCAGCTGGCTGGTGTGTTTACGGACATATTCAATCAATCCCTATCCCAGTCTGTTGTTCCCACATGCTTGAAGAGGGCCACCATTGTTCCTGTTCCCAAGAAAGCTAAGGTAACTGAGCTAAACGACTACCGCCCCGTAGCACTCACTTCCGTCATCATGAAGTGCTTTGAGAGACTAGTCAAGGACCATATCACCTCCACCGTACCTGACACCCTAGACCCACTCCAATTTGCTTACCGCCCAAATAGGTCCACAGACGATGCAATCTCAACCACACTGCACACTGCCCTAACCCACCTGGACAAGAGGAATACCTATGTGAGAATGCTGTTCATCGACTACAGCTCGGCATTCAACACCATAGTACCCTCCAAGCTCGTCATCAAGCTCGAGACCCTGGGTCTCGACCCCGCCCTGTGCAACTGGGTACTGGACTTCCTGACGGGCCGCCCCCAGGTGGTGAGGGTAGGCAACAACATCTCCTCCCCGCTGATCCTCAACACGGGGGCCCCACAAGGGTGCATTTTGAGCCCTCTCCTGTACTCCCTGTTCACCCACGACTGCGTGGCCACGCACGCCTCCAACTCAATCATCAAGTTTTCGGACGACACAACAGTGGTAGGCTTGATTACCAACAACGACGAGACGGCCTACAGGGAGGAGGTGAGGGCCCTCGGAGTGTGGTGTCAGGAAAATAACCTCACACTCAACATCAACAAAACTAAGGAGATGATTGTGGACTTCAGGAAACAGCAGAGGGAACACCCCCCTATCCACATCGATGGAACAGTAGTGAAGAGGGTAGTAAGTTTTAAGTTCCTCGGCGTACACATCACAGACAAACTGAATTGGTCCACCCACACAGACAGCATCGTGAAGAAGGCGCAGCAGCGCCTCTTCAACCTCAGGAGGCTGAAGAAATTCGACTTGTCGCCAAAAGCACTCACAAACTTCTACAGATGCACCATCGAGAGCATCCTGTCGGGCTGTATCACCGCCTGGTACGGCAACTGCTCCGCCCTCAACCGTAAGGCTCTCCAGAGGGTAGTGAGGTCTGCACAACGCATCACCGGGGGCAAACTACCTGCCCTCCAGGACACCTACACCACCCGATGTCACAGGAAGGCCATAAAGATCATCAAGGACAGCAACCACCCGAGCCGGTCAGTACAGGTGCATCAAAGCAGGGACCGAGACACTGAAAAACAGCTTCTATCTCAAGGCCATCAGACTGTTAAACAGCCACCACTAACATTGAGTGGCTGCTGCCAACACACTGACTCAACTCCAGCCACTTTAATAATGGGAATTGATGGGAAATTATGTAAAATATATCACTAGCCACTTTAAACAATGCTACCTAATATAATGTTTACATACCCTACATTATTCATCTCATATGTATACGTATATACTGTACTCTATATCATCTACTACATCCTTATGTAATACATGTATCACTAACCACTTTAACTATGCCACTTTGTTTACTTTGTCTACATACTCATCTCATATGTATATACTGAACTCAATACCATCTACTGTATCTTGCCTATGCCGCTCTGTACCATCACTCATTCATATATCTATGTACATATTCTTTATCCCCTTACACTTGTGTCTATAAGGTAGTAGTTTTGGAATTGTTAGCTAGATTACTTGATGGTTATTACTGCATTGTCGGAACTAGAAGCACAAGCATTTCGCTACACTCGCATTAACATCTGCTAACCATGTGTATGTGACAAATACAATTTGATTTGATTTGATTTGAAAACAGAGGATTAAATACTGAACATGTAATTGGGGAATTGAAACCAGGTGTGTAAAACAAAGACAAAACAAATGGAAAATTAAAAGTGGATTGGCGAAGGCCAGAAGGCCGGTGACGTCGACCGCCGAACGCCGCCCGAACAAGGAGGAAGTCGTGACAGACTCACGCATCTTCAAACTCTCCAAACTCTGACTGTGAAAGTGGACTATAAAATTGAGCTAACTTTGTACTAGCAGATGTATATTTTCTGATAATAAAATGAGACACGCTTGTTTCTAAGATTGATTGAGTAAATGTATGAATGATGATGAGAGCTCTATGTACACTCCCCTGTTGTGAGAACATTAGTTGAATGATGATGAGAGGTCTGTGTACACTCCCCTGTTGTGAGAACACACACACAATCACACAGAGAGACAGAGAGAGACAGAGAGAGTCAGAGAGAGAGAGAGAGAGAGTATACATACTGTATATATACATAATAATAGAGAGTCAGAGAGAGAGTCAGAGAGAGAGAGAGCGAGACAGAGAGAGAGAGAGAGAGAGCGAGACAGAGAGAGTCAGAGAGAGAGAGCGAGACAGAGAGTCAGAGAGAGAGTATACACACTGTATATATACATAATATGATATTTGTTATGTGTTTGTTAATTTGGAACTTCTTTGAGTTTAATGTTTACTGTTCATTTTTATTGTTTATTTCACTTCTGGATATTATCTACTTCCCTTGCTTTGGCAACGTTACCATGTTTCCCATGCCAATAAAAGCCCCTTGAATTGAATTAAATTGAATTGAATTGCTGCCCTGCAGAGAAGAGCAGTGTCTGATCAGGACCTTCATCTGGCCTTGATGCTGAGAGGGGAACTGACAAATCCCCTACGTTGGACACCCTGCTCCCCTCTCACCTACCTACCTCACGTCCTCTCCCCTCCTTTACTTTCCTTTCCTCTCCTCCCCCCTTTCCATCTCCTCGCCCCTCCTTTCCTCTCCTCTCCTCTCCCCTTCCATCTCCTCGCCCCTCCTTTCCTCTCCTCCCCCTTTCCATCTCCTCGCCCCTCCTTTCCTTTCCTCTCCTCTCCTCTCCCCTTTCCATCTCCTCGCCCCTCCTTTCCTCTCCTCTCCTCTTCCCTTTCCATCTCCTCGCCCCTCCTTTCCTCTCCTCTCCTCTCCCCTTTCCATCTCCTCGCCCCTCCTTTCCCATTTATCAGAGCCAGTCATTTCCCTTCAGTCCCCTGGAGTCACGCAGGGGTTAGAGCAGGTCAGAGTAAATCAGATTGAAACATCCCTGTCACGAACTCCTGTCACGAACTCGGATACCTCCTGCGCCATGACCTGTTGTTTCGGGCCTGCTGTTTGCAAAGTTTTATTTTGTTTTATTTTTATTTTGTTCATAAGTGTCAAAACCTGCTACCAACTAACTTGCTAGCTAGCTAGGTTGCAGTGGAGCCTGCTTCGCCTGGAATAGCTAACGAACGTTTCCAGCTGATTTTGTGTTTATTACGCTCTTGTCTGGGACAATATTGACAATCCGGAGTTGCAATGCGGTGTTTGTTTGTGGAGGATTACAGGAATGAGGTGGCAATGCTTAGCAAGCACATTTCAATTCTGCTCCAACTCTTGGTGGAAAAAGCAAATTGGAACTTTCTCGTTCTCAACTCCTGTGGCTGGACGGGTTTGATGGATGTGTCATCTGTCCCTATCTGAATGGCCTGTGCTACCTGGAACTTGCCTGCCAAGGAAGTCATCTCCATCTGCTTCTCCTCCTCCATCTGCTTCTCCATCTCCATCTGCTTCTCCTCCTCCATCTGCTTCTCTGGCTACACCTGCTTCTCCTCCTCCATCTGCTTCTCCCCCCTCCATCTGCTTCTCCTCCTCCATCTGCTTGTCCTCCTCCATCTGCTTCTCCCCCCCTCCATCTGCTTCTCCTCCTACACCTGCTTCTCCGGCTACACCTGCTTCTCCTCCTCCATCTGCTTCTCCTTCTCCATCTGCTTCTCCTCCTCCATCTGCCTCTTCTCCTCCTCCATCTGCTTCTCCCTCTCCACCTGCTTCTCCCCCCCTCCATCTGCTTCTCCTCCTCCATCTGCTTCTCTGGCTACACCTGCTTCTCCTCCTCCATCTGCTTCTCCCCCCTCCATCTGCTTCTCCTCCTCCATCTGCTTCTCTGGCTACACCTGCTTCTCCCCTCCATCTGCTTCTCCTTCTCCATCTGCTTCTCCTCCTCCACCTGCTTCTCCTCCTCCATCTGCTTCTCCCCCCCTCCATCTGCTTCTCCTCCTTCATCTGCTTCTCCTCCTCCATCTGCTTCTCCCTCTCCATCTGCTTCTCTGGCTACACCTGCTTCTCCCCCTCCATCTGCTTCTCCCTCTCCATCTGCTTCTCCCCCCTCCATCTGCTTCTCCTCCTCCATCTGCTTCTCTGGCTACACCTGCTTCTCCTCCTCCATCTGCTTCTCCCTCTCCATCTGCTTCTCCTCCATCTGCTTCTCTGGCTACACCTGCTTCTCCCCCTCCATCTGCTTCTCCTCCTCCACCTGCTTCTCCTCCTCCATCTGCTTCTCCCTCTCCATCTGCTTCTCCCCCCCTCCATCTGCTTCTCCTCCTTCATCTGCTTCTCCTCCTCCATCTGCTTCTCCGGCTACACCTGCTTCTCCTCCTCCATCAGCTTCTCCTCCTCCATCTGCTTCTCCTCCTCCATCTGCTTCTCCCTCTCCATCTGCTGCTCCCCCTCTATCTGCTTCTCCTCCTCCATCTGCTTCTCCCTCTCCATCTGCTTCTCCCCCCCTCCATCTGCTTCTCCTCCTCCATCTGCTTCACTGGCTACACCTGCTTCTCCCCCTCCATCTGCTTCTCCGGCTACACCTGCTTCTCCTCCTCCATCTGCTTCTCCTTCTCCATCTGCTTCTCCCCCTCTCCATCGGCTTCTCCTTCTCCATCTGCTTCTCCTGCTCCATCGGCTTCCCTGCTCCATCGGCTTCTCCTCTTCCATCTGCTTCTCCTGCTCCATCAGCTTCTCCTCCTCCATCGGCTTCTCCTCCTCCATCTGCTTCTCCTCCTCCATCTGCTTCTCCTGCTCCATCGGCTTCTCCTCCTCCATCTGCTTCTCCATCTCCATCTGCTTCTCCTCCTCCATCGGCTTCTCCTCCTCCATCTGCTTCTCCTTCTCATCGGCTTCTCCTCTTCCATCTGCTTCTCTGGCTACATCTGCTTCTCCTCCTCCATCTGCTTCTCCTCCTCCATCTGCTTCTCCTCCTCCATCGGCTTCTCCTCCTCCATCGGCTTCTCCTCCTCCATCTGCTTCTCCTTCTCCATCTGCTTCTCCTTCTCCATCTGCTTCTACCTCTCCATCTGCTTCTCCTTCTCCATCTGCTTCTCCTCCTCCATCGGCTTCTCCTCCTCCATCTGCTTCTCCTCCTCCATCTGCTTCTCCTCCGCCATCTGCTTCTCCTTCTCCATCTTCTTCTCCTCTTCCATCTGCTTCTCCGGCTACACCTGCTTCTCCTCCTCCATCTGCTTCTCCTCCTCCATCGGCTTCTCCTCCTCCATCTGCTTCTCCTCCTCCATCGGCTTCCCCCCCTCCATCGGCTTCTCCTGCTCCATCTGCTTCTCCTCCTCCATCTGCTTCTCCTGCTCCATCGGCTTCTCCTGCTCCATCTGCTTCTCCTGCTCCATCTGCTTCTCCTCCTCCATCTTGTAGTGGAGTAGACAGAGAACAGCAAAAATGGGCGGATCCTCAAGAAGGATTTATGAAAGACAAGCATTGTAATTTTGAATTCTGTAAAGTGACTGTGGAAGAGGTGAAAAACAGTATTGTTGTCTATGAACAATGACAAGCCACATGGGGTCTGACAACTTGGATGGAAAATTACTGAGGATGACAGCGGACGATAATGCCAATTCTATATGTCACATCTTCAATCTAAGCCTAATAGAACGTTTGTGCCTTCAGACCTGGAGAGAAGCAAGAGTCATTCCGCTACCCAAGAATTGTAGAGCCTCTCTCTCACTGACTCAAATAGCCCACCAACACTTAGTAAACTATTGGGAAAAATGGTGTTTGACCAGATTCAATGCTATATTACTGTGAACAACCTGTGAGCAAAATACTTTCAGGGAAGGACATTCAACAAGCACAGCACTTACGCAAATGACTGATGATTGGCTGAGAGATATTGATGATAAAAAAAAGTTTGTGGGAGCCGTTTTAGACTTCAGTACAGCATTTGACAATATCATAGTCTGGTGCTGGAATAACGTATGCGTTATGGCTTTACACCCCCTGCTATAATGTGGACAGAGAGTTACCTGTCTAACAGAACACAGAGGGCGTTATGGCTTTACACCCCCTGCTATAATGTGGACAGAGAGTTACCTGTCTAACAGAACACAGAGGGTGTTATGGCTTTACACCCCCTGCTATAATGTGGACAGAGAGTTACCTGTCTAACAGAACACAGAGGGTGTTATGGCTTTACACCCCCTGCTATAATGTGGACAGAGAGTTACCTGTCTAAGAGAACACAGAGGGCGTTCTGGCTTTACACCCCCTGCTATAATGTGGAAAGAGAGTTACCTGTCTAACAGAACACAGAGGGTGTTATGGCTTTACACCCCCTGCTATAATGTGGACAGAGAGTTACCTGTCTAACAGAACACAGAGGGTGTTATGGCTTTACACCCCCTGCTATAATGTGGACAAAGAGTTACCTGTCTAAGAGAACACAGAGGGCGTTATGGCTTTACACCCCCTGCTATAATGTGGACAAAGAGTTACCTGTCTAAGAGAACACAGAGGGCGTTCTGGCTTTACATCCCCTGCTATAATGTGGACAGAGAGTTACCTGTCTAACAGAACACAGAGGGTGTTATGGCTTTACACCCCCTGCTATAATGTGGACAGAGAGTTACCTGTCTAAGAGAACACAGAGGGTGTTCGTTAATGGCTTTACACCCCCAACTATAATGTGGACAGAGCAGTTACCTGTTACTTTCCCCCAACAGAACACAGAAAGGGTCAACAGTTGTATTTATTTGGGACAGATTTTCACACACCCCTGCTAAATAATGAATAATGGATAAAGAGGTGACTAAACTGCTGTAACGCTGGATTGTAAACAGTCATGGTCAAAACACAGAGTAGTGGCTAAGATGGGGAGAAATCTGTCCATAATAAAGCACCTCTGCCTAACCCTATGTGGATAAACTGTAGTTACCCTATCTAAGAGAACACAGAGGGTGTTCTTTAATGGAAGCCTCTCCAACATAATCCAGGAAGAATCAGGAATTCTCCAGGGCAGCTG
Organism: Oncorhynchus nerka; assembly: GCF_034236695.1. Classification (NCBI taxonomy): domain Eukaryota; kingdom Metazoa; phylum Chordata; class Actinopteri; order Salmoniformes; family Salmonidae; genus Oncorhynchus; species Oncorhynchus nerka. The sequence goes on from NC_088399.1 coordinate 4,175,151, forward strand.
TCTAGGCCCCTTACTTTCCCCAATCTTTACTAATGGTATGTCACTGGCCTTGAGTAAAGTGTGTCAACAGTATGTATTTATTTGGGACAGATCATTTCACTAAACACTAAACCTCAACTAAATCTTGTAATGAATAATGTGGAAATTGAGCAAGTTGAGGTGACTAAACTGCTTGGAGTAACGCTGGATTGTAAACAGTCATGGTCAAAACATATTGATATAGTAGTGGCTAAGATGGGGAGAAATCTGTCCATAATAAAGCACTGCTCTGCCTAACCCTATTCCCTATATACTGTAGTGTACCCTATTCCCTATATACTATAGTGTACCCTATTCCCTATATACTATAGTGCACCCTATTCCCTATATACTATAGTGTACCCTATTCCCTATATACTGTAGTGCACCCTATTCCTTATATACTATAGTGTACCCTTCCCTATTCCCCTATATACTGTAGTGTACCCTATTCCCTATATACTGTAGTGTGTACCCTATTCACTATATCCTACTGTAGTGTATTCCCTATATACCCTATTCCTATATACTGTAGTGTACCCTATTCCCCTATATACTGTAGTGTACCCTATTCCCTATCTACTGTAGTGTACCCTATTCCCTATATATTATAGTGTACCCTATTCCCTATATACTGTAGTGTACCCTATTCCCTATATACTGTAGTGTACCCTATTCCCTATATACTGTAGTGCACCCTATTCCCTATCTACTGTAGTGTACCCTATTCCCTATATATTATAGTGTACCCTATTCCCTTTATACTGTAGTGTACCCTATTCACTATATACTGTAGTGTACCCTATTCCCTATATACTGTAGTGTACCCTATTCCCTATATACTGTAGTGTACCCTATTCCCTATATACTGTAGTGTACCCTATTCCCTATATACTGTAGGTAACCCTATTCCCTATATACTGTAGTGTACCCTATACCCTACATACTGTAGTGTACCCTATTCCCTATATATTATAGTGTACCCTATTCCCTATATACTGTAGTGTACCCTATTCCCTATATACTGTCCTATATACTGTAGTGTACCCTATTCCCTATATACTGTAGTGTACCCTATTCCCTATATACTGTAGTGTACCCTATTCCCTATATACTGTAGTGTACCCTATTCCCTATATACTATAGTGCACCCTATTCCCTATATACTGTAGTGTACCCCATTCCCTATATACTATAGTGTACCCTATTCCCTATGTACTGTAGTGTACCCTATTCCCTATATACTGTAGTGTACCCTATACCCTATGTACTGTAGTGTACCCTATTCCCTACATACTGTAGTGTACCCTATTCCCTATATACTGTCCTATATACTGTAGTGTACCCTATTCCCTATATACTGTAGTGTACCCTATTCCCTATATACTGTAGTGTACCCTATTCCCTATATACTATAGTGCACCCTATTCCCTACATACTGTAGTGTACCCTATTCCCTATATACTGTAGTGCACCCTATTCCCTATATACTATAGTGTACCCTATTCCCTATATACTGTAGTGTACCCTATTCCCTATATACAGTAGTGTACCCTATTCCTTATATACTATAGTGTACCCTATTCCCTATATACTGTAGTGTACCCTATTCCCTATATACTGTAGTGTACCCTATTCCCTATATACTGTAGTGTACCCTATTCCCTATATACTGTAGTGTACCCTATTCCCTATATACTGTCCTATATACTGTAGTGTACCCTATTCCCTATATACTGTAGTGTACCCTATTCCCTATATTCTGTAGTGCACCCTATTCCCTATATACTGTAGTGCACCCTATTCCCTATATACTGTAGTGTACCCTATTCCCTATATACTATAGTGTACCCTATTCGCTATATACTGTAGTGTACCCTATTCCCTATATACTGTAGTGTACCCTATTCCCTATATACTGTCCTATATACTGTAGTGTGCCCTATTCCCTATATACTGTCCTATATACTGTAGTGCACCCTATTCCCTATATACTGTAGTGTACCCTATTCCCTATATACTGTAGTGTACCCTATTCCCTATATACTGTAGTGTACCCTATTCACTATATACTGTAGTGTACCCTATTCCCTATATACTGTAGTGTACCCCATTCCCTATATACTGTAGTGTACCCTATTCCCTATATACTGTAGTGTACCCTATACCCTATGTACTGTAGTGCACCCTATTCCCTATATACTGTAGTGTACCCTATACCCTATGTACTATAGTGTACCCTATTCCCTATATACTGTAGTGCACCCTATTCCCTATATACTGTAGTGTACCCTATACCCTATGTACTATAGTGTACCCTATTCCCTATATACTGTAGTGCACCCTATTCCCTATATACTGTAGTGCACCCTATTCCCTATATACTATAGTGTACCCTATACCCTATGAACTGTAGTGCACCCTATTCCCTATATACTGTAGTGTACCCTATACCCTATGTACTGTAGTGTGCCCTATTCCCTATATACTGTAGTGTACCCTATTCCCTATATATTATAGCGTACCCTATTCCCTACATACTGTAGTGTACCATATTCCCTATATACTGCCCTATATACTGTAGTGTACCCTATTCCCTATATACTGCCCTATATACTGTAGTGTACCCTATTCCCTATATACTGTAGTGTACCCTATACCATATATATTATAGCGTACCCTATTCCCTATATACTATAGTGTACCCTATTCCCTATCTACTATAGTGTACCCTATACCCTATCTATTATAGCGTACCCTATTCCCTATATACAATAGTGTACCCTATTGCCTATCTACTATAGTGTACCCTATACCCTATATAATATAGTGTACCCTATTCCCTATCTACTGTAGTGTACCCTATTCCATATATTCTGTAGTGTACCCTATTCCCTATATTCTGTAGTGTACCCTATTCCCTATCTACTGTAGTGTACCCTATTCCCTATCTACTGTATTGTACCCTATTCCCTATATTATGTAGTGTACCCTATTCCCTATCTACTGTAGTGTACCCTATTCCATATATTCTGTAGTGTACCCTATTCCCTATCTACTGTAGTGTACCCTATTCCCTATATACTGTAGTGTACCCTATTCTCTATATACTGTAGTGTACCCTATTCCCTATATACTGTCCTATATACTTTAGTGTAGCCTATTCCCTATCTACTATAGTGTACCCTATTCCCTATATACTGTCCTATATACTGTAGTGTACCCTATTCCCTATATACTGTAGTGCACCCTATTCCCTATATACTGTAGTGTACCCTATTCCCTATATACTGTAGTGTACCCTATTCCCTATATACTGTAGTGTACCCTATTCCCTATATACTGTAGTGTACCCTATTTCCTATATACTGTAGTGTACCCTATTCACTATATACTGTAGTGTACCCTATTCCCTATATACTGTAGTGTACCCTATTCCCTATATACTGTAGTGTACCATATTCCCTATATACTGTAGTGTACCCTATTCCCTATATTCTGTAGTGTACCCTATTCCCTATATTCTGTAGTGTACCCTATTCCCTATATACTGTAGTGTACCCTATTTCCTATATACTGTAGTGTACCCTATTCACTATATACTGTAGTGTACCCTATTCCCTATATACTGTAGTGTACCCTATTCCCTATATACTGTAGTGTACCCTATTCCCTATATACTGTAGTGTACCCTATTCCCTATATTCTGTAGTGTACCCTATTCCCTATCTACTGTAGTGTGTACCCTATTCCCTATATACTGTCCTATATACTTTAGTGTAGCCTATTCCCTACATTCTGTAGTGTACCCTATTCCCTATATACTGTAGTGTACCCTATTCCCTATATACTGTAGTGTACCCTATTCCCTATATAATGTAGTGCACCCTATTCCCTATATACTGGAGTGTACCCTATTCCCTATATAATGTAGTGTACCCTATTCCCTATATACTGTAGTGTACCCTATTCCCTATATACTGTAGTGCACCCTATTCCCTATATACTGTAGTGTACCCTATTCCCTATATACTGTAGTGTACCCTATTCCCTATATACTGTAGTGCACCCTATTCCCTATATACTGTAGTGTACCCTATTCCCTATATACTGTAGTGTACCCTATTCCCTATATACTGTAGTGTAACCTATTCCCTATATACTGTAGTGTACCCTATTCCCTATATACTGTAGTGTACCCTATTCCCTATATAGTGTAGTGCACCCTATTCCCTATATACTGTAGTGTACCCTATTCCCTATATACTGTAGTGTACCCTATTCCCTATATACTGTAGTGTACCCTATTCCCTATATACTGTAGTGTGCCCTATTCGTATCTACTGTAGAGTACGCTAGTACTGTCTTATATACTATAAGATATATATACTATACTAACACTATTCTGTCTTATGTACTGTAGTGCACTACTGTTGACCAGAGCCCTCTAACCCTAATCTATCCCTAACCTAACCCTAACCCTAACCCTAACCTAACCTAACCTAACCCTAACCCTAACCTAACCTAACCTAACCCCTAACCCTAACCTAACCTAACCTAACCCTAACCTAACCCTAACCTAACCTAACCTAACCTAACCTAACCCTAACCTAACCCTAACCTAAACCTAACCCTAACCTAACCCTAACCCTAACCTAGCCCTAACCTAACCCTAACGCTTAACTTATGCCTAACACTAACCTTCATTTCAAGGAATTTTGGGTTAGGGTTTTCATAAATTTTACAATATATAGCACATTTTGACATTGCCACTGGCCCATCTAGTGGAAATCGATCAGCCCTGCTTCTCTGCCTCCAGGACAAGATTCATCCCAATAAACGTCAACCTGCATTTGTGACTTTAGTCCTTCGTTTTCTTGCCCTCTAAAGAGTCACAGGTCAATTTAACCAAAGATATATATAAATGTACATATTAGTCTGACAGAGAGGAAGCATAACAGCCGTGAGATTATTCCATTTTAATCTATTTCCACAGGTAATGAATGTTTAGTGATTCATTCACAATGTACTTTCCACTCTAGGGACATTTGTCTGATCAATATTTTGTAGAGGTAATTTAACTGATAGGGCAGTTAGGTAGGGGCGAAGCAAGGACGAACTCATCGCAAACAGATGCTTGTAACTACTGTATCGTCTAGCAGAGCACTTTCCTCCCATATAGTGTATTCAATTCAAGTTACTATATTCATTTGAAGTCGAAGGTTTACATACACCTTAGCCAAATACGTTTAAACTCAATTTTTCAACATTCCTGACGTTTAGTCCTAGTAAAAATACCCTGTCCTAGGTCAGTTAGGATCACCACTTTATTTTAAGAATGTGAAATGTCAGAATAATAGTAGAGAGAATGATTTATTTCAGCTTTTATTTCTTTCATCACATTCCCAGTGGGTCAGAAGTTTACGTACACTCAATTAGTATTTGGTAGCATTGCCATTAAATTGTTTAACTTGGGTCAAACGTTATGGGTAGCCTTCCACTAGCTTCCCACAATACGTTGGGTGAATTTTGGCCCATTCCTCCTGACAGAGCTGGTGTAACTGAGTCAGGTTTGTAGGCCTCCTTGCTCACACAAACGCTTACAGTTCTGCCCACAAATGTTTTATAGGCTTGAGGTCAAGGCTTTGTGATGGCCACTCCAATACCTTGACTTTGTTGTCCTTAAGCCATTTTGCCACATCTTTGGAAGTATGCTTGGGGTCATTGTCCATTTGGAAGACCCATTTATGACCAAGCTTTATCTTCCTGACTGATGTCTTGAGATGTTGCTTCAATATATCCACATAACTTTCCCCTCCTCATGATGCCATCTATTTTGTGAAGTGCACCAGTACCTCCTGCAGCAAAGCACCCCCACAACATGATGCTGTCATCCCCGTGGTTTACTGTGGATATAGATACTTTTGTACCCGTTTCCTCCAGCATCTTCACAAGGTCCTTTGCTGTTGTTCTGGTATTGATTTGCGCTTTTCGCACCAAAGTACTTTCATCTCTAGGAGACAGAACACATCTCCCTCCTGAGGGGTATGACGGTTGCGTGGTCCCATGGTGTTTATACTTGCGTACTACTGTTTGTACAGATGAACGTGGTACATTCAGGTGTTTGGAAATTGCTCCCAAGGATGAACCAGACTTGTGGAGGTCTACAATTTTTATCCGAGGTCTTGGCTGATTTCTTTTGATTTTCACATGATGTAAAGCAAAGAGGCACTGAGCTTGAAGGTAGACCTTGAAATACATCCACAGGTACACCTCCAATTGAATCAAATGATGTCAATTAGCCTATCAGAATATGTGATACAGTGAATTATAAGTGAAATAATCTGTCTGTAAACAGTTTTCGGAAAAATGACTTGTGTCATGCACCAAGTAGATGTCCTAACCGACTTGTGTCATGCACCAAGTAGATGTCCTAACCGACTTGACAACACTATAGTTTGTTAGTAATACATTTGTGGAGTGGTTGAAAAATGAGTTTTAATGACTCCAACCTCAGTGTATGTAAACTAGTTTTAATGACTCCAACCTCAGTGTATGTAAACTAGTTTTAATGACTCCAACCTCAGTGTATGTTAACTAGTTTTAATGGCTCCAACCTCAGTGTATGTAAACTAGTTTTAATGACTCCAACCTCAGTGTATGTAAACTAGTTTTAATGACTCCAACCTCAGTGTATGTAAACTCGTTTTAATGACTCCAACCTCAGTGTATGTAAACTAGTTTTAATGGCTCCAACCTCAGTGTATGTAAACTAGTTTTAATGGCTCCAACCTCAGTGTATGTAAACTAGTTTTAATGACTCCATCCTAAGTGTATGTAAACTAGTTTTAATGGCTCCAACCTCAGTGTATGTAAACTAGTTTTAATGACTCCAACCTCAGTGTATGTAAACTAGTTTTAATGGCTCCAACCTCAGTGTATGTAAACTAGTTTTAATGACTCCAACCTCAGTGTATGTAAACTAGTTTTAATGGCTCCAACCTCAGTGTATGTAAACTAGTTTTAATGACTCCTAACCTAAGTGTATGTAAACTAGTTTTAATGACTCCAACCTCAGTGTATGTAAACTAGTTTTAATGACTCCAACCTCAGTGTATGTAAACTAGTTTTAATGACTCCAACCTCAGTGTATGTTAACTAGTTTTAATGGCTCCAACCTCAGTGTATGTAAACTAGTTTTAATGGCTCCAACCTCAGTGTATGTAAACTAGTTTTAATGACTCCAACCTCAGTGTATGTAAACTAGTTTTAATGACTCCAACCTAAGTGTATGTAAACTAGTTTTAATGACTCCAACCTAAGTGTATGTAAACTAGTTTTAATGACTCCAACCTCAGTGTATGTAAACTAGTTTTAATGACTCCATCCTAAGTGTATGTAAACTAGTTTTAATGGCTCCAACCTCAGTGTATGTAAACTAGTTTTAATGACTCCAACCTCAGTGTATGTAAACTAGTTTTAATGGCTCCAACCTCAGTGTATGTAAACTAGTTTTAATGACTCCTAACCTAAGTGTATGTAAACTAGTTTTAATGACTCCAACCTCAGTGTATGTAAACTAGTTTTAATGACTCCAACCTCAGTGTATGTAAACTCGTTTTAATGACTCCAACCTCAGTGTATGTAAACTAGTTTTAATGGCTCCAACCTCAGTGTATGTAAACTAGTTTTAATGGCTCCAACCTCAGTGTATGTAAACTAGTTTTAATGACTCCAACCTCAGTGTATGTAAACTAGTTTTAATGACTCCAACCTCAGTGTATGTAAACTAGTTTTAATGGCTCCAACCTCAGTGTATGTAAACTAGTTTTTATGGCTCCAACCTCAGTGTATGTAAACTAGTTTTAATGACTCCAACCTCAGTGTATGTAAACTAGTTTTAATGGCTCCAACCTCAGTGTATGTAAACTAGTTTTAATGGCTCCAACCTCAGTGTATGTAAACTAGTTTTAATGGCTCCAACCTCAGTGTATGTAAACTAGTTTTAATGACTCCATCCTAAGTGTATGTAAACTAGTTTTAATGGCTCCAACCTCAGTGTATGTAAACTAGTTTTAATGGCTCCAACCTCAGTGTATGTAAACTAGTTTTAATGACTCCAACCTCAGTGTATGTAAACTAGTTTTAATGGCTCCAACCTCAGTGTATGTAAACTAGTTTTAATGGCTCCAACCTCAGTGTATGTAAACTAGTTTTAATGGCTCCAACCTCAGTGTATGTAAACTAGTTTTAATGGCTCCAACCTCAGTGTATGTAAACTAGTTTTAATGGCTCCAACCTCAGTGTATGTAAACTAGTTTTAATGACTCCAACCTCAGTGTATGTAAACTAGTTTTAATGGCTCCAACCTCAGTGTATGTTAACTAGTTTTAATGACTCCTAACCTAAGTGTATGTAAACTAGTTTTAATGACTCCAACCTCAGTGTATGTAAACTAGTTTTAATGACTCCAACCTCAGTGTGTTTGTAAACTTCAGACTTCAACGGTATGTGTATATATACATATATATTTATATCAAGCCCCATCATGATCACTGCACATAACCAAATATCATGTTAATTGCTGAAGCAAAATCTTGTGTGTTTGAAAATACTGACTCATAGCAGTAGCTGGCTGTTGTAAATCGACCAATCAAACACCACCCCTTCCCTCTCTCTATCTCTCTCTCTCTCTCTCTCTCTCTCTCTCTCTCTCTCTCTCTCTCTCTCTCTCTCTCTCTCTCTCTCTCTCTCTCTCTCTTCTCTCTCTCTCTCTCTCTCTCTCTCTCTCTTTCTTCTCTCTCTCTCTCTCTCTCTCTCTTCTCTCTCTCTCTCTCTCTCTCTCTCTCTCTCTCTGAGTGGGAGAGAGGCCACTGCTAGGTTCTCTTAAACAGAGCTAGGAGCTGCTCTCTGTGGGGACAAATGGGTGACACTCACTCTGATAGAACCCATCCTCCCATCTCGCTCTGATAGAACCCATCCTCCCATCTCACTCTGATAGAACCCATCCTCCCATCTCACTCTGATAGAACCCATCCTCCCATCTCACTCTGATAGAACCCATCCTCCCACCTCACTCTGATAGAACCCATCCTCCCATCTCACTCTGATAGAACCCATGCTCCCATCTCACTCTGATATAATCCATCCTCCCATCTCACTCTGATAGAACCCATCCTCCCATCTCACTCTGATAGAACCCATCCTCCCATCTCACTCTCTCCTTCACTGGGAGCCCGAGAGCGACAACGGGAGAGATGAAAGTGACAGAGATGGACATCATAGTGGAGGAGGGTGATGGAGTGAGACATGCACAAAGGGAAGATGGAGGGGGAGAGATGGAGTAGAGAGAGAGAGAGAGATGGAGTAGAGAGAGAGAGAGAGAGAGAGAGAGAGATGAAGCAGAGAGAGAGAGATGGAGTAGAGAGAGAGAGAGAGATGGAGTAGAGAGAGAGAGAGAGATGGAGTAGAGAGAGAGAGAGAGAGAGAGAGATGGAGAGAGAGAGATGGAGTAGAGAGAGAGATGGAGGAGAGAGAGAGAGAGAGAGAGAGATGGAGAGAGAGAGAGAGAGAGAAGTAGAGAGAGAGAGAGATGGAGTAGAAGAGAGAGAGATGGAGTAGAGAGAGAGAGAGATGAGAGTGAGAGTAGAGAGAGAGATGGAGTAGAGAGAGAGAGAGATGGAGTAGAGAGAGAGAGATGGAGTAGAGAGAGAGAGATGGAGAGGAGGGAGAGAGATGGAGTAGAGAGAGAGAGAGAGATGGAGTAGAGAGAGAGAGAGGAGTAGAGAGAGAGAGATGGAGGATAGAGAGAGAGAGAGAGATGGAGTAGAGAGAGAGAGATGGAGAGAGAGAGAGAGAGAGATGGAGTAGAGAGAGAGAGAGAGATAGATGGAGATGGAGTAGAGAGAGAGAGAGATGGAGTAGAGAGAGAGAGAGATGGAGTAGAGAGAGGAGAGAGAGAGAGAGATGGAGTAGAGAGAGAGAGAGAGGAGTAGAGAGAGAGAGAGATGGAGTAGAGAGAGAGAGATAGATGGAGTAGAGAGATGGAGTAGAGAGATGGAGTGGAGTAGAGAGAGAGAGAGATGGAGTAGAGAGAGAGAGAGAGATGGAGAGAGAGAGAGAGATGGAGTAGAGAGAGAGATGGAGTAGAGAGAGAGAGATGGAGGGAGGGAGAGAGATGGAGTAGAGAGAGAGAGAGATGGAGTAGAGAGAGAGAGAGATGGAGAGAGAGAGAGATGGAGTAGAGAGAGAGAGAGATGAGTGGAGAGTAGAGAGAGATGATGAGTAGAGAGAGAGAGATAGATGGAGTAGAGAGAGAGAGAGAGATGGAGTAGAGAGAGAGAGAGAGAGATGGTGTAGAGAGAGAGAGAGAGAGAGATTGAGTAGAGAGAGATAGAGAGAGATGGAGTAGAGAGAGAGAGAGAGATGGAGTAGAGAGAGAGAGAGATGGAGTAGAGAGAGAGAGAGAGATGGAGTAGAGAGAGAGAGAGAGATAGATGGAGTAGAGAGAGAGAGAGATGGAGTAGAGAGAGAGAGATGGTGTAGAGAGAGAGAGATGGAGGAGGGAGAGAGATGGAGTGAGAGAGAGAGATGGAGTAGAGAGAGAGAGAGAGAGAGAGATAGGAGAGAGAGAGAGATGGAGTAGAGAGAGAGAGAGATGGAGTAGAGAGAGAGAGAGAGATAGATGGAGTAGAGAGAGAGAGATGGAGTGGTGTAGAGAGAGAGAGAGAGAGATGATGGTGTAGAGAGAGAGATGGTGTAGAGAGAGAGAGAGAGATGGAGTAGAGAGAGAGAGAGAGATGAGATGGAGTAGAGAGAGAGAGAGAGATGGAGTAGAGAGAGAGAGATGAGGTAGAGAGAGAGAGATGGAGTAGAGAGAGAGAGATGGAGTGGAGAGAGAGAGAGAGAGATGGAGTAGAGAAAGAGAGTAGATGGAGTAGAGAGAGAGAGATGGTGTAGAGAGAGAGAGAGAGAGAGAGATGGAGTAGAGAGAGAGATAGAGAGAGATGGAGTAGAGAGAGAGTGAGAGATGGAGGAGAGAGAGAGAGAGATGGAGTAGAGAGAGATGGAGAGAGAGAGATGAGAGAGAGAGAGAGAGAGAGAGAGAGAGAGAGAGATGGAGTAGAGAGAGAGATGGAGTAGAGAGAGAGAGAGAGATGGAGTAGAGAGAGAGAGAGAGATGGAGTAGAGAGAGAGAGAGATGGAGTAGAGAGAGAGAGATGGAGTGGAGAGAGAGAGAGAGATAGATGGAGTAGAGAGAGAGAGAGAGATGGAGAGATGGAGAGAGAGAGAGAGATGGAGTAGAGAGAGAGAGAGAGAGAGAGATGGAGTAGAGAGAGAGAGAGAGAGAGAGATGGTGTAGAGAGAGAGATGGAGTAGAGAGAGAGGAGATGGAGGGAGGAGAGAGAGAGAGAGGAGTAGAGAGAGAGAGATGGAGTAGAGAGAGAGAGAGATGGTGTAGAGAGAGAGAGAGATGGAGTAGAGAGAGAGATGGAGAGAGAGAGAGATGGAGTAGAGAGATGGAGTGGAGAGAGAGAGAGATGGAGTAGAGAGAG